>NC_056730.1:516474350-516774350 GCF_019279795.1 Protopterus annectens | reverse complement strand
CAGACAGCCAACATAATAGAAATATACACCAGCTTGTTAATTAAATCAACATACATTTAAGGAACTCAAACAGTTTAAAGTCATACACAATGTACTGTTGGTTTCAAAGCAATTCTACCTAAAACATAACGGTTATGCAATAAGGCAAAAGCCATATAGATAATAGTTAAAGCTCAGAAGGGTAGAGTATTGGAAGACAACTACAGGCACCCATACGATTGTCTAAGGCCATCTGAGGATAATCACAAGGCTTTCTGTGGTTATGTTAGGAACCTGGGTGGTACTACCCAGATATGCTCAGAGGTAATCCAAGATGTCACACGAAATACAAAGCACACAGCCATTGCCATCATCCTAGTGGACGGGTTCACTGCTGCCTTCTCCCCCCCACCACACCACAAGGGCAAATATGTCTCGCGGCAGAGTGCCCCCTGAGATCACAGATGCTCAGGTAAGAGATGCCCTTCCCAAAGCAATAAACACTGCATCAATGGGACCAGACAGTGTCCCAGGCTGTGTCCTACATGAACCACAAGAAGAGCTACACCCAGACATAACACTACTGTTCAATCCCAGCCTTACTACACGATATGTGGCCAAAGAGTGGCGTACAGCAACAGTGGTCCCTCTACATTCAGGTGGTGCCTTCACGGATCCTGGACACTATTCGCCCCATATGTCTGACTAGCTTGGTCTGCAAAGCTATGGCAAGGATCATCATGAACCTCACATATATAGATATTGTGGACTTACAGACATGTCACCATACACAGTTTGGCTTTGTTAATGGCAGATCCTGCCTCTCAAACCTGTTTGATTTCTTTGAAACAGTCACCAAGGTCACTGTCAAGGGGAAAGAGGTCTACACAGCCTACCTGGACCTTGCATAAGCCTTTGATACAATACCCCACTTGTGCATTCTAGGGAAGCTTGCCAGTGTACATATTAACCCCTATGTCACTATGGATATTGCACAGTGGCTCAAGGGCAGAACACACATGGCTAGAATTGCTGGAGCCATGTCAGCCTCCAACCAGGTACAAGTGGTGTCCCACAAGGCTCAGCCCTGGGAGCTGTCATCTACATTATATATTTATCATAGGTACAGGCCAACATGGAAGTACTGTGGCTGAGCAGGTCGCAGGTGACTGCAAACCGGACACCATAATCAACTCTCCAGCTAACACACGCATCCTCCAAAAGGGCCTCTTGCAAACACATGACTTGTGCCACAGCCATGGCCTCAAGGTGAATGACAAAAAGTGTATAGTCATCCCCTTTGTCAAACACAAAGTGACCACAAAGTACCACATATGTGTTAATCCATTAAGTGCAGACGAAGGTATTATGGACCTTGGGGTACACAGGTTGATAGCATTCTAACATTTGACAACAACATGGACAAAGTGGTTAGGAAAACATGTTATATGGGCCACATCATCATGATGGGATCCACATGTAGATCAGGGGAGGACATTGTGCCCCTTTACTCATCCCTCATCATGCCCATAATTGACTATGATGAACTTGTCAGCATGCACCTTACCAGACACCTGCAGCAACTGGAAAGACCGCATACGTACCTCGACAATAGGATCAAAGGGCTCAAACAGATGCCACATACTGACTGGTTAAAGAAACAGCAGCTCTACTCAGTGGCATACTGCCTCTTCATAGTCAATCTGTGCCTGACATATAAAGTCATGTAAAACCCTCACTTAATGGCCATGCTGCACCTCAGAATATCCAGATTCCATCAGGATACACACTGGAAAGACTTGAACCTCAGGAGTGATATACATAGGACATGCTGGAGGGCCACATTCATAACTCAGAGGCTCCCTTCATTCTTGAATATTATCCCAGTAGAGGTTAGGCAGAGTGACTCAGTGACTATCTTCAAGAGTGATATTAATGACTGGATGTGACATTGTAGGGTTACCCTGGGTATCACTTATGTGTCACTGTGAGACAGAGGCACAGTATACTAACCTTGGAAAAGGGCATAGCAAGACAGATTTACAATGCATGTTGAAAGCCACACACATTCTGGCTAGGTGGATACATGCCCTGGGCGGACATCCCTGTATGAACCTATGGACCTATGTATCTTGTTCACCATTGGCCCTATGTGCTGTTAATCACCAATGCAATATCAATACTATGGTAGCATGTGCAAAGGTCAGTTGTCAGTCACCTCTATGGTACAGTTGTGGAATATGTGTGTCATGTAGTAATGTCACAGCTGCCACATGTACACAGTCAACCCTATCCCCTACCCATGGATGTACAACACATGTATGAGATGGAAACACATGGCCAAACTGTGGACTAAGCACTCTGAACCCAGTACTGGCATAACCTGTCGGGTGGCATGAAATACTACAGTGACCACAATACCAATCTGATGTGGACCTACACTGACAGCAATACAAGCATGGAAACACACCAGGCCAGTTGTGGAGCCTAAGGATAGCATCCTGCATAACTGGCAGACATCTCTGCAGCTGGCACACAAGCATACATTAGGCCTGCACACAGCACGCATAACACATAGCACACAAATCCTGTGTGCCAAACAAGCACAGTCTGTACAGCTATACAACACTACTGCCGCAGTTGTGTTAGGTACTTTTATTGTCCAGTACAGTGAGAACATGCTCACCAGGCTGGACAAGGTGTAGGTCACAGTGATATGCTCATGGGGCACTGTGGTCCACCACATAACACAAGCATACAGGTCAGTCAGATGCATGGACACATATGACTCAGTCATTGTCCATGCCACCACAGCTGATGTGGGATGTCCCTCACTGGGATACATGATAGGGAACATGGAAGGGATCACTGAGCAAGTGACACAGGCTGGTAGAACCCTGACCTTGGTTGGCATCAGACCCTCACCAGGGATTCTGACATATTACTGAATGCTAATGAATTACTGTAGCTACAACACCCTAGCTGAACGGTTCTTAACATGCGGTCACTGCATTGCTATGGAATAACGTCTTACCACTCCCACAACAGGTGAAAACATGCAGCACCTGTTCATCAACAACAGGTAGACTATATGCCCCAGACCAGGTGTGTATCCCTCACTACTAGGCTGATAGCATCTACATCTCTCACTGTATATACACATCCCACATGCAGCACCTGCACAGAAGACCACAGTCATAATGTTACCCTGTGCAAATACCATGTATTCACATGTGGCAGGCATCACACATGGTAACTATTGAAGGTCACAGGTACATATGTGTATTTGGCACACACATACATCATGTGTGCATTGCCATAACTGGTTTAATCAATATCATGCATTTTTGTGAGGGGCAACCCGCACACATGGGCATTCTTTGTGGGCAAAACACACGTGGCATGTCTGTAATCAAAAGCCATAAATAATTGTGATATCGTTTAGAAAGGGGTATGTGCATCCTGTAGTGTGTTTTCCCAGTTGCCAAAAGGGATATTTCAATCATACACACTTACCCCCCTTCACACACACTTGCTGGATTCAAACCCCTACCTAACTATGTTATGACACTAGAGATGGATGCATTAGCAGAGCGCGCTATTCGCATTACTGGGAGGCTTTTTTTCCCATGATATACTTATAGGGTGCTGACATCATCAGAGTTTAGAAAGTGGAATGAGCATCCTGTGGTGTGTTTTCCCAGTTGCCAAAAGGGAAGTTCCTTTCATACACACTTATCCCCCTTCACACACACTTGCCTCTTGCTGGATTCAAACCCCTACCTAACTATGTTATGACACTAGAGATGGACGCATTAGTGGAGCGCGCTATTCGCATTACTGGGAGATTTCTTTTCCCCTGATATACTTATAGGGTGCTGACATCATCAGAGTTTAGAAAGTGGAATGAGCATCCTGTGGTGTGTTTTCCCAGTTGCCAAAAGGGATGTTCCTTTCATACACACTTACCCCCCTTCACACACACTTGCCTCTTGCTGGATTCAAACCACTACCTAACTATGTTATGACACTACAGACGGATGCATTAGCACAGCGCACTATTCGGATTATTGGGAGATTCCTTTTCTCCTGATATACTTATAGGGTGCTGACATGATCAGTGTCTAGAAAGGGGAATGAGTATCCTCTGGTGTGTTTTCACAGTTGCTAGGAGTAACATTTGGACTAAGTGTGTGAGCATGCCCAGTTCAGCCTTCCCATGGCATGTTGTGTGAAAGATGTCTCATTTATCTAAGTGTGTGAGCATGCCCAGTGTGGGCTTTCCATATGTTGAACTCTGCAGCCCATCACATTTGTGGATGAGTGTGACCTTCAACAAATACCTCCAGTGTATGGTTGTGTGTTCTGTGCCATGTTGTGTAGCTACTGTCCAAATGCTTTTTGTGTGAACACAACAGGGAGTATACTGTGCCTGCAGGTTTTTCATGGGATACTTTGCACACAATTGTCAACATCCGTTCATACTGACCTAACACTGTAGTACTGTATAGTGTAGTGGTTCAGTACTTTCACTGTGGTGGTCAGTATCCTGGGCTTTAGTCCTATCACTGCTTTACATTTCCATAGTGTGCACAACAGCCTGGTTAGGGTCCAGTTGTGCACATCTGCACAAAGGCGGTGCCTCTACGGACCCTGGTAATTACTGCCCCATAAGCTTAACAAGTCTAGTCTACAAAGCTATGGAGAGGATCATAATTGAGCTCATAAACAAAGATATAGGGGACATGCAGACATTGTACCCATCCCAGTTTGGCTTGGTCAAGGGCAGATCATGCCTTTTGTACTCGGTTGACATCTTCAAAACGGTCACTTAGGCCATTGTTGAGGGAAAGGCAGTCCATATAGCCTACCTTGGCCTTGCAAACACTTTCAACACAATACCCCACTCAGGTATTGTAGAAAACCCTACCAACTGAAATGTAAACCCATATGTCACAAGATGGGTTACAAACTGGCTTAAGGATGGGATCCACAGGGTTACAGTTGCTGGCACTATATTAGACTCCAGGCTGGTCACAAGTGGTGTCACACAGGGCTCAGTCCTTGGCCCCGTATTGTTTTTCATGTACTTCTCAGAAGTACAGGCCAACATGGGAGGTCTTTGGCTGACAAAGTTTGCAGATGACTGCACACTGGGCGCCATAGTGGACAGTGCATCAGACACGGATATCCTTCAGAAGAGACTCACGGAAACTGATAGCTGGTGCCAGAGCCATGGCCTGAAGTGAAAGTGCACAACATGTGTAGACATACCCTTCGGGAAAAGCAAGGTAACCTCAAGCTACCATATAGGTGGCAATCCTCTAAGCACAGAGGAGGTTATCATGGACCTGGGGACACAGGTTGACAGTCGCAGTTCTTCTGACACTCATGTTGCTAAAGTGGCTAGAAAGACCTTCTACATTGCCCACCTGATCAGGAAGGGATTCACATCCAGATCTAGTGGGTCATTGTTCCCCTGTACTCTTCACTTATCAGACCGGTGATCGAGTACAATGCCCTATTCTGGATGTATCTCACCCAACATCTGCAGCAATTGGAGAAACCCTGAATGTCCCCCAACAAAAGGATAAGGGAACCCCAACATCTGTCATATGCTGCCAGATTGAAGACACTCCCGCTCTATTCAGTCACATACCGTCTGCTTAGAGGTGACATGTGCCTGACATGCAAGGCCATGTCCAAACAGGAATTAATGGACATGCTCCACCTCAGAATCGGCAGATCCACCTGAACCACTAGTGCAAGTGACTTACACCTTAGCATGGATGTACGTTGGACATGTTGGAGGGATGGAGTTATCACTCGGAGACTCCCTATGCTGTGGAATACAATCCCGGTCTATGTGAGGCAGAGCACCTTGCTGGCTCTGTTCAAGAGGTATCTTGACCTGTGGATGGGAGGTCATACGTTTACCCCGGGGATCGTCACTGTGTCACTGCTGGAGAAAGACATGACAAAATAATGGGCACAGTACTGTTTCCATATAAGGGGTGGTGTACGCCAACAAACTCTGGGCTAGGCTTATACCTGCCTTAGGGAAGATAGCCTAGTATAAACCTATGAACCTATCTGACCATGTTGCATTATGTTCAGATGTGAACTACTTACAACAGCCTCATCCAACATCAGTAGTGTATTCCACAACATGGGTGTACATTGGCAAACACTGCCGATGTGCCCTAGGCCATTTCTAATGCTAGTCGGAGAGTGTGTTTGTCCGTCAACACATTGTAAGTGTAGTTTGCCATGACATATGTCCTGTTTAGTATACTGTGCCTCTGTCTACCTGTGACATAACATTGATACCCAGGGTAAACCTACCATCTCCCATCCACTCATTAGGATTCTTGTTGAGGGGAATCAACGAGTGACTCTATGGATAACCTGTACTGGTAGTTTACTCATGCGTGGGGGTGGCTTCTGTGTTATGGATAATGCAGTACAGCCTGTCCTATGTATGTCAGTGCTGGGGTTCAGGTCCCTCATGTGCATAGCTCCCTGCCATTCAGATTGTACAAGGTGCAGCATGTGCATTGATTCCAGCTTGGACATGGCTTTCTACATCAGGCACAGCTTGCGTCTGGGTGGACAGCATGGCAGTGTGTGGAGCTGCACTCTGTTTAATCAGACAACACATTACATGTGTTCCAGCTCTTTCATACTCCTGGTGAGGTACTGTTGTGGACTTTACAGTTGCTGGATGTGTCTGCTGAGGTACACCCCACAGGGGCTGTTGTGGTCATTTCTAATGCTGATGAAAGATAACTGCAGAACCACAATGACCTCCCCTTAGCTAGTTGTCAGAAAGCATGGACCATGCAATCACAAATAAAAACAGGACCCTCTCCACAAAGGGAAAGTGGCCTGTCTGGTGGACCCCAGCCATAAACAAACTGTATAACAGATGAGGGATACTAATGCAAGACAGAGCTACATCTCCAAAAGGGAAGACAGCTGTGATCAGCACTAGTAGAAAGCTACATTATCTCATAAAGACATGCAAGGTCAACTTGGGGACATAAATCACCAAAGACAATGAAGGTAACCACACTGCTTTCTTCAGTTATGTCAGACACCTGGTTGGGAACCCGCAGATATGCTCAGAGTTGGTACACAACAACATATATTCCAGTGACCTGACCGATATTGGCAACATTCCGGCAGACAGCTTCAGTGCGATTTACCCCCTCCCTCACCCCCAAAAGAAGATAGTTATCACAGCTGTATGTAACCTCACTGTCATCTTGGATGTCCATGTGGGAGCCGCACACAGCAAAGACAAGTACACAGCATCAATGGGACCTGCTGGTATCCCCGGTTGCATGCTATGTGAACTCCAGAAGGAGCTGGACCCGTATATACAAATGCTATTAAACCTTAGTCTTGCTACAGGATATGTACCTGAACACTGGCGTACGGCAACAGTGGTCCCACTCCACAAAGGAGATGCCTCCACTGACCATGGCAACTACCACCTCACAAGCTTAACCAGCCTTGTCTGCAAAGCTATGGGAAGAGTCATTATGGAGCTCTTACACAGAGACATTGCTGACCTACAGACCCTTGATCCCACCCAGTTCAGCTTTGTACAGGGCAGATCCTGCCTTTTGCACCTAGTTGACTACTATGAAACTGTCAGTAGGGCCATTGATGAGGGCTACGCAGTCCACACAGCCTACCTGCACTTGGCTAAGGCCTGTGACACAATACCCCACTCAGGCATCATAGACAAGCTCAACAGCTGACATATAACACCATATGTCATAGGATAGGTTGCAAAATGGCTGAGAAACAGAACCCATAAAGTCAACATTGCAGGTGCCTTGTCAGATTCGAAGCCAGTCACAGGTGGTGTCCCACAAGGATGTGTCCTGGGACCCATCTTAATTGGTATTTACTTTTCAGATGTGAAAGCAAACATAGGGGGGTTGTGACTGACAAAGTTTGCAGATGACTGCAACCTAGGCACCATAGTGAATACATCAGCCGGCACACACATCCTACAGAATGCCGTCACAAAGACGGATAGCTGGTGTCAGACTCATGGCCTGAAACTGACTGCAACTGATGTGTAGTCATCCCCTTTGGGAGGAACAAAGTACCCACAGATCAATACATAGACAGCAACCCACTGAGCACAGAAAACAAATCAGACACCTGGGGACACATGTAGATAGTGACATCTTGTTTGACACCCATGTTGCCAAAGTGGTTAGACAGACTTTCTATCATGCCCACCTTATCATGGAGGGTTTTCCATCCAGGTCATAGGAGGTCATTGTACCACTATACTTCTCCCTTATCAGGCCCATGATTGAATACAAAGCCCCATTTGGTATGTACCTCACCCAGCACTTGCAACAGCTGGAGAGACCCCAAAAGTACCTTACCATGAAGATCAGGGGTCTACAACACATGTCATATGCTTCCAGAATAGAGGAAATCCAGCTTTATTCAGTGTCATACCGCATACTTACAGGTGAACTATGCCTGACATACAGGACCATGTCCAATCAGGATTTGGTGGGCATGCTCCACTGCAAGCAATCCAAATCCACCACACCAGAACCATGAGAGCTGAAGATTTGAACCACAGCACATACATGTATATGACATGCTGGAGGGACAGAGTCATAACTCAGAGGCATCTCACACTCTAGCAGAGTATCCCAGTTCATGTTAGACAGAGTCCCTCACTGACTCTCTTCAAGAGACATCTGGACAACTGCATATGAGACAGAGGCACAGACTAGACAGAGGCACAGTCATGTTATTCAATTACGTAAGGGGGTCATAATGTGTCACTACTAAGTCAGAGGCACAATATTCGGAATCTATTCTGTACACTTATTACCACTATAAGGGGTGGCAATAGCCACATCACTATGGCTAGGCTTATACATGCACTAGGGCAGATAGCCTAGTAGTAAACTATGACATTATGAAACTATGGTGTATGTGTAGGTATTGTCAGTCAAGCACTATGATGTTGTTTGGGGGGGCTTGAGATCTCCCTGTATTCCAACATTGTTTTGTCCATTCCTTCTAGCATGTCTAGGGATCAGTTGCTAGTGTCCTCTCCTGCTCAGCTGGTGAACCTGGGAATATTGAGGCAATGTAACAATTGCCTCATGTACACTGACAACCCTCTCCTTCTCCCATAAAACACACATACATGTGAGAGATGCAACTATATAGCCAAAGTGGAGGCTGAACTCTCTCAACATAGGACTAGCAAGACCAGAGAGAAGGTGAAGGTAACCACACACATCACAAACCCAGTCTCACATAGCACTATCACAACTTAAAATCATGCACATAGACACACAAAGACATACTCGGAGGCTCTGATCAGAATTCTACCAAAACAGCAGTGGCCACCACAGCAGACACCCACACAACTGCCTCCACAGGGCACAGCACATGCAACACATAGACCACAGAGTCAGTGTGCCAAACAGTCAAAGCCCTTAAGGCCAAACACAATGCCAGACACACTTGTCATAGGTGACTCCATAGTCAGACACACTGACGTCCCGCTCACCAGATGGAGTACAGAGGAGGTCACAGTAAGCTGCCTATCGGGCACTGGAATCCACCACATAATGCAAGCACTCAGGTCACTCAACTGCAAGTACAAGTCTGACTCAGTCATTATCCATGCTGGTGTGAACGACCTGAGATGTACCTCCCTGGACTACATGGAAAGAGACATAGAGGATCTCTCTGATTATGTAGGCCAGGCAGGTATGACCCTGACCTTGAGCAGTATCCTACCTTCACCAAGTATGATGCCACATAAACAGAGACAAGATGATCAGCTGTAATAATTTGCTTAAACTATGGTGTCATTCAAAGGGGGTCCAATGTCTGTCTGCCTGGGATGACATGCTGGACAGGCCACGCTGATTTGCAAGGGACGGCTTGCACCTGTCACCCCTGGGCTTCCGGATTTCGGCTGAGGCTCTTGCCACCCCCATTGTGCCTTTTTTATGCAAGAATCAGATTCTACACCTACCACCCTAGAACACAGAAAAGGACAAACACTAAGGGTAATGCTGCTCAATGCCAGAAGTCTCAACCTCAAGCTGCACACACTCGACGCCCTTCTCAGTATGTAGAACATTGATGTCTGTGCTGTGCCTGAAACCTGGTTCACGGCTTCTGACAGCACCCCGGCACTATCGGGTGTTACCTCATATCATGCGTTCCGGCCCCAAAATCTGGACAACACCAAGAAAGGAGGGTGGGTGTCCATATTCATCAAGGACACCCTCACCTCAAGGTTGGTGGCAACACACGATGCATCGGAGACCATCCAGGTGCAAGTAACCGTAGGCAAGACTGCTCTGCAGTTTGTAGCATGTTACATGCCACCCTCTCAAACTCAGGTACCTCACACAGCTGTCCTGAAAACACTGGAGGGGATAAATGTATCTCCGAACACCATCATACTGGGTGATTCCAACTATCCAAATATAGACTGGGATCACTACTGAAGCCCCAACACTCTAACCCAAAGGTTCCAAGAGTTCATACACTCAAATGCCATGGAACAACTAGTCACCATCCCCACAAGTGGAGACAACATACTAGAACTCATCATCACGAACATGGGGTCACACTGTTCAACACCAGAAGTATACCCATCATTGGTGAGATCAGATCATGAACTAATCTCAGTGGGAGTCCGCATCCCACCCCCACCCCAGATAGTAAAACAAACAGTGAAGACCTTCTCAAATGCCGACTTCACACTTCTAAAGACTGGTGTGGTCTCTTTCAGGGCCCCCAAGCCAGCGGACACCATTACCCAAGCCGCTGTATCACTTACAAATGCCTTCTACCAGCACCTCCAGGACTGCATGGATCAGGTAATCCCAAACAAAACGAAGACTCTTTGTACCACAGGCAAGCATCCAGTCTGGTGGACCCCAGCCATAAACAAGCTCTACAACAAAAGGAAGGAGCTACTACAAGATAGGATGAAATCCGTTGAAGGGAAGACACCCCTGCTCATTATGAGTAAAACACTGGGTTCCCCCATACAATCATCCAAGGCAAATTTTGAGAGTAGACCCGCTCAGGACTCAAGGGACAATCATGAGGCCTTTTTACCTATGTTTGACACCTGGGAGGGAACTCCCAGATATGCTCAGAATTAGTTCGGAATGATGTAAATATCACTGAACCTACTGACATTGCCAACTTACTGGCTGACAGGTTCAGTGCGGATTTCTCCCCCCCCCCAACTGGAGGGGTATCTATACCAGAGGATTGTAGCCCCCCAAACATCTCATATGCTGGGGTGAGAACTGCTCTATCCAAGGTGAAAACCACTTCATCCATGGGACCAGATGGTGTCCCCGGTTGTGTGCTCCATGAACTCAATGAGGAATTAAACCCGCAGTTAGGGCAGCTGTTTAATCTTAGCCTCACCTCAGGATATGTGCCCAAGGAGTGGCATACAGCAATGGTGGACCCACTTCACAAAGGAGGTGCCTCCACCAACCCTGGAAACTACCATCCCATCAGCTTGACAAGCCTGGTCTGCTAAGCTATGGAGAGGATCATAATGGGAATAATAAATGAAGACATAGGGGACTTGCAGAGGTTGGATCCAACCCAGTTTGGCTTTGTCAAGGGCAGATCATGCCTTTTAAACTTGGTTGACTTTTTCAAGACAGTCACCCAGGCCATTGACGTGGGCAAGGCAGTCCACACAGCCTACCTTGACCTGGCAAAGGCTTTCGACACAATACCCCACTCGGGTATCATTGAAAACATCACCTGCTTAAATGTGAACCCATACATCACAGGATGGATTGCAAACTGGCTAAGTGACAGAACACACAGGGTCAAAGTTGCTGGTGCCATGTCACACTCCAAAACTGTCACAAGTGGTGTCCCACAGGGCTCAGTCCTGGGCCCACTTTTGTTCAGCATCTACTTTTCAGAAGTACAAGCAAACACAGGAGGATTATGGCTGACAAAGTTTGAAGATGACTGCAAACTGGGAACCATAGTTGGAAACCCATCTGACACAGACATCCTTCAGAAGGGTCTCATAGACACGGATAACTGGTGCCAGAGCCATGGCCTTACGTTAAACACTAAACAATGCATAGTCATACCCTTTGGGAACAACAGGGTTACCCCTAGTTCCCATCTAGGTGGCAATCCTCTAAGCACAGAAGAGGTCATCAGGGACCTGGGCACCCGGGTTGACAGTAATATTTCGTTTGACACTCACGTTGCCAGAGTAGGCCTGGGGCAGTTCCTGCTATTAGGACAGTGGTCTGCAGCAAGCTATGTAGTAGTAGTCAGTTTTAGCCATTGGTATTTGACCATGGGTAATCCATGTTTCTTCTTGTTGTGGTACCAACATGGGTGTGTGGTTAGCCATGCCATTTATTGCTAGTCACCCTCATTTTGTAGCTTGTTACATGTGTTTGCACATGTACATCACTGTATGAGGTGTGATCTGGTAGTGTCAGGGTGCTGATGTGGGCTTTGACCCTGTTTTCTATTACAGCACTGATATCTACATTCTCTATACTGTGTGCGTTTACACTGCACGCATTTATACTTCTGGCATTGGGTAGCATTACATCTAGGTTCCTATCCCTTGTGGTACCTATGAGGTAGGTTTGTGTTTTTTGTGGTTTATGATTGGTGAGGGTGGGTGTTAGTCGGGTCCTCAGGTGTGCATATGGTACATGGTATTACATTACTTAACACATGGCATTCATGCCTCAGGTGGTGCTGCAGGGCTGCCTCTGTCGGATGCACATACTACACTCCCTGTACATGTTTGGAAGCAGGTTGTGTCATGTTAGGCATCCCTGTTACTATATGAGTGAGTCAGAGCGGGTATCAGTCCCAGTGTTCCTACTGACCAAGTGTATGTGCTTTGCCTCTTTGCCAAGGCCAGGGCATACTGGGCACGCCTCCTTCTGCCTACTGGGACAAGGTCAGGTTGTTCCTCCTCCGAGTCACCCTCTGCCTGTGGTGGCCTTGGCAATGGTGGGGGGATGCTAGGCCCAGCCCTGTGCTGGTCCTGCTGCAGCTGTTTCCGCAGGATCATATTATGTAGCATAGCACATATCATGACCATTTGGGTACATGTAGTTGGTGTGTACTGCAAGGCTCCACCAGATGTGTCCAGACACCAGAACCATGACTTGAGCAGCCCAAACACACGCTCTATGACATTACGTGTTTGTGCGTGTGCCTCATTATGGCGTTCCTGTTCAGGTGTGTGTGCATTTCTGATGGGTGTCATCAGCCACGGCTCAAGTGCATAACCTGCATCCCCCACTAGGTGTCCATGTGGGAAGTCCCCACTGGGAAATGATTGGTACAGCTGCGTCAGATGCCAGATGTGGGAATTGTGGTAGCTCCCAGGGCAGCCAGCACACACATTCATTATTATGCCCTGGGCATCACACACGACCTGGCAGTTGATGGAGGGGTATCCCTTGCGGTTAATGTAGGCTCTACCCGCTCACCAGCTGGTGCTTTGATGCGTGCGTGCAGTCTATTGCACCCAGCACCTCAGGGTATCCCGCTATTTGCTGGAAGACGCATATTGCTGGCCACAACCTCACGGTCATTAGGGACATATATATGATCACCGACATGTGCTGACATGGCGTCCACGAACTGATGCAGTACCCTGGAGGCTGATGCCTGTGATATCCCCATCATATCACCAGTTGGTCTCTGGAAGGTACATGTTGCTAGTATTCTTAGGCCAACACATACCTTGGTTTCCACTGGGATGGGTTCCCCTCTGTTGGTTCTGTGTGTGAGATGTGGCCTGCACAGCTCAACAATCTGCTGCAGAAGGTCTCTGTCCATTCTGTAGCGCTCTACTATCTCCAGCTCATGGAACCCATGGTAGGTGACCCTGGGCCTGTATACTCTTCTCCTTCTCCTCACTCTGGGTTGTCTGTCAGCATCTGCATTGTCACCACCCTCAGCAATTCGCCTATGCCTGATTATAACAGCTATGGCAGCCCCTAGCATTTCTGCTCTGAGTTCAGCTTTTTTCAGTTTTCAATTCTGATAGCTTACTTTCTTGCAGTATCTCTTGTGAGAAACACCCTGCACTGCTCTTTGCAGTGTTTTAAGTGCTGGGTTGGGCTTCTAGTCTGCCTGTGTAATTGCCTGCTTCCAATTGTTTCCACCAATTAACTCCAGCAGTATCCTCTGGCAGTTTCCCTGTATTTTGGTTGTTTCCTGTTTCCTCTCTGTTTCCTCAAGGGGAGCAATGTGCAAACCAGCTTAAGCATGCTCACAGTCACTTAAACGCGCGCACACATCCTTACACGGTGTTACACGCGCGCACACATCCTTACACGGTGTGAACTCGGCTGATTCATGTTAAAATGCACGCACACTGCCTTCCACACGTGCACGCCCACGCAAACCGTTGTAAACAGTTTGCAACATGCTCCCACATGTTGAACCTGCCTTACACGTGCACACATGTGCGCATGCACGTATATCAAGAAACTTTGAGTGTAGGGATAGCGTAAACCTTCAATTTCTTGACTTTCCTAGTGTTCTGTTGGGACACACCTCCCTCCCTGATGTCTGTCTGTCATCTGTCACCTTACATTGCCCTCCAATCTGGTACATTTCTTTCTATCCTTCCCCCTCGTGATGTCACCTACCTCTTACTCTGTTCCTCCCCCTTCTCTAACTCTTACACTACTCAGAAAGTGCTCATTACCTATGTGGCAGTGTGATTCAGTATTGTAACCCTCATTTACATAGGATTGCCTAGTAATGCTTAGTTACATGTCTTACATGGAGCTTCCCCCCCTTGACAACCACTAAACGGAGGCCATATTGTTTTTGGTCTGCAAGTCCCTCCATTGACATTCCATGTAATACATAAATCCCACAATTGTGGGCTTATAAGCTTCGGTTTTCAGTTTTAGGTTGCGCACCCCGTTTGCGCGGGTGTGCGCTGCAGTTAAACATCATAATCCCACGAAAAAAAAAAAGTTATATAACATATTTTTGCAACACTTTTTCATGCCAATGGCCACATATTTGGCCATTGGCATGCTTAATGAAACATATGCACCCTTTATTTGGAGCTGACATAGCTCCGTTTTAGATTTTGCAGAAATGTACTCAGTTGTCAGCTGAGTACATTTCTGCAACATACGTTACACGGACTGGTTTCAGCTTTGTGGATCGCTCAAATACCTCATTTGCATATCTTTGAGCTGCAAATGAAGTATTGAACATTTCCACGCCCAGTCCGTGTAAGAGACATGTTAGCTGTCTCTTACACGGAGGTTTGGGCTGTACCTGAATCGGGAGGCTTACACGGAGGCTTACACTACTCTTGAACTCCGTGTAAGCCTTCCTGAATCTGGCCCAATATCTTCTTTTTGCAATGTTTAAGATAATGGAGAATCTATTAAGTAGATCTAAAATTCATTAATAGGGATACTCTCTAATCTGCCCGCTTTGTTTTGCAGTGTCCTGTTTTCAAGTGTGATTTATCAGTGCTTGAGTTCTATCAAAAAGAAACATTCTAATCTTTAAGTGGGTGTATACATGTTTTATACGATGAAATAAGAATTTTAAATAGTACAGTTGTGTACGTAAACATACCATAACAGTATATGTTAAAATGATCACTGCTGCAGTATCCCTAGCTATAGAGGTTATATCCTGCACAAGATATAACAGCCAGCCAGCCTCCAAAGCTTCAGGGCACCTTAGACTTGCCCAAACCATCAGTCATTTCAAGCTTAGCTGACCAAAATGGCAAGTTTGGGTGCTATGCCCTTCTGGAGCTTTCTTGTCAACAAAGAGAGGGAGGCTGAGCCCTGAACGAACAATACTAGGAATAACAAAAAATACATGTGCACACCATGGCAAAAGCAAAGCACCAAAAAAAAAGGGGGAATAGAGGGAGAGACAGGCTACTACAGGAGTGAACATTTAAACGTAAGCATCTGTTATGGTAGGTTTGCTTACACAGCTGTTTTATGGACATCATATTGATCACCGCTGCAGTAGCCTTAGCTTTATTGGTAGAATATCCTAGCTTACAATATTTAGGAGGTGGAAGGAAAAGAATGTAGACGCCCCTGGAGAATGTTCCTAGCAAAGCCTAATTTAGATGGAAAGAAGGATTCAAGCTTATATTGCTTTGTAAAAGTATGTACAAAGATCCAAGGTACAGCTTCTAGAATACTTCAGAAATCCAAACATTTTCAAAAAGCCAAGGCCCTGGTAGATTGGGCCTTGACCCTGTCTGTCATAGTTTTGTTATGGTGAGTATAACAAAAAGTAATTGCTTTAGACAACCATTTAAAAATAGTCTGTTTTGACACAGGTGGGCCTTCTTACCTTCACAAGAAATGAACAATTGATCCAAAGATCTGAAAAAATTAGTCAACATAGAACCCGAGTGGTCTGTGGACATCCAAGTTATGGAGTTATCCTTTTTCCCTTATTTTTAGGCTCAGGATAGAAACTGGGGAAATCGATAGTTTAGCTTAAAGTAAACTCCAATACAACTTTAGGCATAAAATAATTAATTCTCAAAGAATCCCTGTCTCTGTGGAAAATGACTCACCATCAGAGCTTGCAATTCATATACCCTTCTTGCAGAAGTCAGAGTAATCGGTAAAACTGTTTTCCATGTTAAGAACCTCAAGTCAGACAGATTACCTTGTTCAAATGGAGCAGGTATTAGCTTCTCTAACACAAAATTAAGATCCCAAGGAGGGGTAACCAGTTTTCTTGGAGGCCTCTTATGCAAAACCCCTTTCAAAAACATTTTGACACGAGAAAGCATTGAAAAAGCAAGATCCATGGGCAAACAAGCTGAAATGGCTGATAAATGAACCTTGATGGAGGAGAAAGAAAGGCCATAGGATAGTAACTACCTGAGATATTGTAAAAATAGAGAAATACTAGCCCTGAATGGCTACTGGTTATGTTGTCAGCACCAACTATTTATTTATTTTATTTATTACACTTGTTTACCAGGAAAGTTCACTAGCCTAACAGAGCCCATTTTCAGTGGAGGTCCGTGGAGAAAAGCTCTGACAAGAACATAGATACAGAAAATATTAAACATTAATTGGTACAAAAGTAGATACAGTGTTACTTTTAGTAATATAAATAGAATATATACATAAAAGCAGGAATTTTGTTGGTTTCCACATGAATTAATTCAGAGGGGTATAACTAGAGATATATTAATCAGCATTATTGTACCAATATCAACAAGTGATGAAAAATAATAGTTATGGAGAATATATCATCAGTCAGCAGTAGCAAAAAGCAGTTTAGTTATATAAGGAGAAGGAGGAGATTAGGTCATAGAGCAGGTACACAGCCAGGAAGAGCTGAGATGATTTTTCAGTATTTGTTTGAAGGTGGAGGTGCTGCCTGTGTTTCTTATAGAAGGTGGAAGTGAGTTCCATAGTTTGGCGATGGTGAAGGAGTAGAGGAGTTGACCAGCAGGTAAGATGGGCTTTTCTACTTTTAGAAGTAAAAACAAGCAAAACTAGAAGTAGCAGAACTAAAGGACTAATTTGGTAGACAACAAATGCAGCAACAACGAAACCCAAAGGATCCACCACGCCAGAGTATGAGTAAAATCTTTAATAATCAGGATACGCACTTTTGAGTAATCCAACTCTTTTTCAAATTCAAGTACAAAACATAATAAAACACAACCTATTTAAAAATCACACTCAACCAATAAAAATGCAATACAGCTCACACCTACAGAGGGACCAACCAATTCAACTTCCAGGGTCTATGCCCTCTAAGAACAGGGTTTAGTGGTAGAACACTGTTAAGCCCAGGCACTCTATCAGCCCGCAGATCTGCAATCCAGTTAACTTCGATCTGTTCTGTTTTGAGGGAAATATCACCCCCTCTTCTGGTTAAAGTACATAACTGCAGGACCATAAATTTAAAAGTATGTCCCAAATTCTTCTTAACATGCTGTGCCAGCGCATAATGCCCACCACCAGTCCTTATGTCTCTGCAATGCTGTAAAACCCTCTTCTTCAACATTCTGTTGGTTTTGTCAACATAAAATGAGTCACAATCCTGGCACTTTGCTAAATAAATCTGGTTCCTGGTAGTACAGTTGGCAAAACCTTTCAAACAATACACACGCCCAGTAACCGAATGTTGAAATTTATTAGATCTGTCTATAAAGTCGCAGCGTTTACAGTGTCCACACGGAAATGATCCTATCCATTGCACTCTCAAACCATGTTGCCCAGAAGTGCATCCCATAGAGTCTTTACAGAGCAGTCTCTTTAAAATGGGCGCATTCCTGAGCCCATAGGCAAGGTCCGGATCTACAACCTCCTTAATGCCATCATCCGACTGTAGAATCTTCAAGTTCTCATGTATATTCCTCTTTATTTTGTTCACATCACTGTTGGAGCCAATGATTAATCTTGGGCACCCTCTACTCATCACAGAGTCCATGAAGGGGAATATATTTGTTTGGCCAAAGGAAAGAGTGAACACAAGTGTATACAGTCCCAATATTGTCAATTCCATAGGTTCATAGGTTCATACTAGGCTATCTGCCCAAGGGCATTTATAAGCCTAGCCCAGAGTTTTGTGGCTTTCGCCACCCCTTTAGTTTGGAGGATACTATGCCCATTATTTTGCTGTGCCTCTGTCAAGCAGTGACACTGAGATAATCCCTGGGGTATAGCTGCGATCTCCCATCCATTGGTCAAGATTTCTCTTGAACAAAGCCAGCGAGGTGCTCTGCCTCACATGTACCGGGATTTTGTTCCACAGCATAGGGAGTCTCTGGGTGATGAATCTGTCCCTCCAGCACATCCTATTAATAAACGTGTCAAGGTTTAAGTCTCCTGCCCTTGTAGTTCTGAGGGATCTAGATTTTTTGAAGTGAAGCATGTTCATCAATTCTGGGTTGGAAATGGCCTTGTATGTCAGGCACAGGTCACCTCTGAGCAGGCAGTGGCGACTGAATAGAGCTGAAGTTCCTTCAGTCGGGCAGCATAGGACATATTTTTGAGACCCTTTATCCTTTTGGTGAGGAACTTTTGCGGCCTTTCCAGTTGCTGCAGGTGTCGTGTCAGATACATTCCGAATGGGGCATTGTACTCAATCATTGGTCTGATGAGTGATGAGTACAGGGGGACGATGACTTCCCTTGATCTAGATGTGAATCCCTTCATGATCAGGTGGGCAATGTAAAAGGTCTTCCTAACTACTTTGGCAACGTGAGTGTCAAATGAAAGGTTACTGTCAACCTGGGTACCAAGATCCCTGATAACCTCTTCTGTGCTTAGTGGGTTGCTGCCTATATGGTAGCTAGGGGTAACCTTGTTTTTCCCGAAGGGTATGACTATGCATTTTTTGGCGTTTAACTTTAGGCCATGGCTCTGGCACCAGTTTTCCGTTTCTATAAGACCCTTCTGAAGGATATCTGTGTCAGATGTGTTCTCAACTATGGCGCCCAGTTTGCAGTCATCTGCAAATTTTGTCAGCCATAATCCTCCTGTGTTTACTTGTACTTCTGCAAAGTAGATGCCGAACAGGAGAGGGCCCAGGACTGAGCCCTGTGGGACACCACTTGTGACAGGCTTTGAGTCTGACATGGCGCCAGCAACTCTGACCCTGTGGGTTCTGTCACTTAGTCAATTTGCAACCCATCTTGTGACGTATGGGTTTACATTTAAGCTGATGAGTTTTTCAATGATACCTGAGTGGGGTATTGTGTCGAAAGCCTTTGCCAGGTCGAAGTAGGCTGTGTGGACTGCCTTTCCCTCATCAATGGCCTTGGTGACTGTTTCGAAAAAGTCAACCAGGTTTAAAAGGCATGATCTGCCCTTGACAAAGCCAAACTGGGTCGGATCCAAGGTCTGCAAGTCTCCTATGTCTTTATTTATGAGTTCCATTATGATCCTCTCCATAGCTTTGCAGATCAAGCTTGTCAAGCTGATGGGACGGTAATTTCCTGGGTCGGTGGAGGCACCGCCCTTGTGAAGTGGGGCCACAGTTGCCGTACGCCACTCCTTAGGCACGTATCCTGAGGTGAGGCTAAGATTAAACAGCTGCCCTAACTGCGGGTTCAATTCCTCATTGAGTTCGTGGAGCACATATCCGGGGACACCATCTGGTCCCATGGATGCTGTGTTTTTTGCATTAGAGAGAGCAGTTCTCACCTGAGCGTTAGAGATGTTTGGGGGGCTATAATTCTCTGGTATAGATATCTCACCTTTTTGGGGGGGGGGGGAGTTTGCACTGAACCTGTCAGCCAGTATGTTGGCAATGTCTGTAGGTTCAGTAATTTTTACATAATTTTGAAGTAATTCTGAGCATATCTGGGAGTTTCCTCCCAGGTTTCTAACATAGCTAAAGAAGGCCTTATGATTGTCCTTTGAATCCTTAGCGACTTTTCTCTCAAAATTTGCCTTGGATGATTTTATGAGAGATCTTAGTTTTTTACTTATAATGATTAAGGGTGTTTTCCCTTTTAAGGATTTTGCTCTATCTTGTAGTAGCTTCCTCCTTTTGTTGTAGAGCTTGTTTATGGCTGGGGTCCACCAAACTGGACGCTTGCCTTTGGTACAAAGAGTCTTTGTTTTGTTTGGGATTGCCTGATCCATGCAGTCCTGTAGGTGCTGGTAGAAGGCATTTGTAAGTGATTCAGCGGCTTGAATAATGGTTTCCGCAGTCTCGGGGGCCTTAAAAGAGACCACACTAGCCATTAGAAGTGTGAAGTCGGCTTTTGAGAAGTTCTTCACTGTGGTTTTTTTTATCTCAGGTGGGGGCGGGATGTGGACTTCCAGTGAGATTAGTTTATGGTCTGATCTCACCAGTGAAGGGTATACCTCCGGTGTTGAACATTGTGATCCCATGTTCGTGATGATGAGATCTAGTATGTTATCTCCTCTTGTGGGGATGGTGACTAGTTGTTCCATGGCATTTGAGTTTATGAACTCTAGGAACCTTTGGGCTAGAGTGTTGGGGCTTGAGTAGTGATCCCAGTCTATATTTGGGTAGTTGAAATCTCCTAGTATGATGGTGTTTGGAGATACATTTATCCCCTCCAGTGTTTTCAGGAAAGCTATGTGAGGTTCCTGAGATTGAGAGGGTGGCCTGTAACATGCTACAAATTGCAGAGCAGTCTTGCCTATGGTTAATTGCACCTGGATGGTCTCCGATGCATCATGCGTTGCCACCAACCTTAAGGTGTGGGTGTTCTTGATGAATATAGACACCCCCCTCCTTTCTTGGTGTTGTCCGGATTTTGGGGCGGGCATGATATGAGGTAAAGTGCCAGGGTGCTCTCAGGAGCCTTGAACCAGGTTTCAGTCACAGCACAGACATCGATGTTCTCCATACTGAGAAGGGCCTCGAGTGCATGCATCTTGAGGTTGAGACTTCTGGCATTGAGCAGCATTACCCTTAGTTTTTTCCTTTTTGTGTTCTAGGGTGGTAGGTTTAGAATTTGAGCCTTGCCTAAAAAGGCACTATGGGGTGGCAAGAGCCTTTGCCAATATCCGAAGCCCAGGGTGACAGGTACAAGCCGTCCCTTGCGAAGCAGCGTGGCTTGTCCAGCATGTCATCCCAGGCAGACAGACATAGGATCCCCTTTGAATGACACCAGAGTTTAAGCCAATTATTAAAGCTGATCATCTTGTCACTGTATTGTGGCATCATTCTTGGTGAAGGTAGGATACTGCTCAAGGTCAGGGTCATACCTGCCTGGGCTACATAATCAGAGAGCTCCTCTATGTCTCTTTTCATGTAGTCCAAGGAGGTACGTCTCAGGTCGTTCACACCAGCGTGGACAATGACAGAGTCGTACTTGTACCTGCTGTTGAGAGACCTGAGTGCTTGCATTATGTGGCGGATTCTAGCACCCGACAGGCAGCTTACTGTGACCTTTTCCTTGTTCAATCTGGTGAGCGGGACATCAGTGTGTCTGACTATGGAGTCACCAATGACGAGTGTGTCTGGCATTGTGTTTGGCCTTAAGGGCTGTGACTGTTTGGCACACTGACTATGTGGTCTATGTGTTGCATGTGTTGTGTCCTGAGGTGGCAGTTGTTTGGGTGTCTGCTTTGGTGGCCTCTGCTGTTTTGGTAGATTTTGATCAGAGCCTCGAATATGTCTTTGTGTATTTATGTGTATGATTTGAAGTTGTGATAGTACTATGTGAGACTGGGTTTGTGGTGTGTGTGGTTACCTTCTCCTCCTGTCTGGTCTTACCAGTCCTATGTTGAGAGAGCTCAGCCTCCAGTTTGGCTATATAGTTGCATCTCTCGCATGTATTTGTGTTTTGTGGGAGAAGGAGAGGGTTGTCCGTGTACATGAGACAATTTTAACATTGCCTCAATATTCCCAAATTCACCAGCTGAGCAGGAGAGGACACTAGCAACTAATCCCTCGACATGCTAGAAGGAATAGAGAAGGACTTTAAAAGACTCTGGGGGATGTGGGTGATCGAAAGGGGTTTTTGGCTGGTGGGGTACTATGTATAATAAAAGTGCTATATCAAGTAAAAAAGTACTTTAGGAGCAAGTGCTAGGCTTTACAGATAGAGAATATTCTACTTAGAAATCAAGTAGAGCTGAGCTTTTTAGATATAGAATACGCTGGTTAGATCAGCAGTACAGTTCAAGGAAGGCTGTTTAAAGGGAAAAATTGAAGAGTGGACTTTAGGTAGCCCGAATAGTTTAACCTTGATTAACCGCCGCTGCTCTTGTGTGCTCCTGTGGCAACTCCACGCTAAAGTGTGCTTTATAGCAGGGGCTGGAAAAAACAGGAAATGACCCAAAATGGCCAATGAATTACCAGTTACTGTCTCTAACCACTCCTCTGAGGACAAACAGGCAGCTCAGTACTCCCCACTCTCACTGGTGAGTAAAGAAACTTCCCTCTGGCCACACAAGAAAATGGAGGAACACAGGAACCAAATACAAAGCCCAGGGATCAGCAAAATCTGATCACTGGAACAACTAGCTAGGAAAGTTAGGAAAGCAGAAGTATTTTTTTTTTTTAGTTTTTTTACACACACAGACAGAAAATACAGTAAATGCTTGGTTTTTCGACTAAATGCTATCAAAGGCTAGTACACTTGAGTGTATTAGCCTGTAGGTTAACTTATAAGCAAAACTTAAGCTAAGAAGTGCAGTCAACAAATTAAGCTCAGAAAAACAGAGAAAACAGGTAATATCACAATAATATATGCAGAAACAGTGGTCGAAATGCACAAAAGGTCGAAAAAAGCAATAAAAATGCTTAAAAATACTTAGAATCAGGAAAGTCGCTTTTTCTGCTCTCTGCTGCCTTAGGAACTCTGCAGGGGACCACGAGGAGCTATGCCAAGTTCTCTAATGCCAGAAAAGCCCGCCAAAGCGTGCTTTATAGCAGGGGGCTGGAAAAACAGGAAATGACCCAAAATGGCCAATGAATTACCAGTTACTGTCTCTAACCACTCCTCTGAGGACAAACAGGCAGCTCAGTACTCCCCACTCTCACTGGTGAGTAAAGAAACTTCCCTCTGGCCACACAAGAAAATGGAGGAACACAGGAACCAAATACAAAGCCCAGGGATCAGCAAAATCTGATCACTGGAACAACTAGCTAGGAAAGTTAGGAAAGCAGAAGTATTTTTTTTTTTTTAGTTTTTTTACACACACAGACAGAAAATACAGTAAATGCTTGGTTTTTCGACTAAATGCTATCAAAGGCTAGTACACTTGAGTGTATTAGCCTGTAGGTTAACTTATAAGCAAAACTTAAGCTAAGAAGTGCAGTCAACAAATTAAGCTCAGAAAAACAGAGAAAACAGGTAATATCACAATAATATATGCAGAAACAGTGGTCGAAATGCACAAAAGGTCGAAAAAGCAATAAAAATGCTTAAAAATACTTAGAATCAGGAAAGTCGCTTTTTCTGCTCTCTGCTGCCTTAGGAACTCTGCAGGGGACCACGAGGAGCTATGCCAAGTTCTCTAATGCCAGAAAAGCCCGCCAAAGCATGCTTTATAGCAGGGGCTGGAAAAAACAGGAAATGACCCAAAATGGCCAATGAATTACCAGTTACTGTCTCTAACCACTCCTCTGAGGACAAACAGGCAGCTCAGTACTCCCCACTCTCACTGGTGAGTAAAGAAACTTCCCTCTGGCCACACAAGAAAATGGAGGAACACAGGAACCAAATACAAAGCCCAGGGATCAGCAAAATCTGATCACTGGAACAACTAGCTAGGAAAGTTAGGAAAGCAGAAGTATTTTTTTTTTTAGTTTTTTTACACACACAGACAGAAAATACAGTAAATGCTTGGTTTTTCGACTAAATGCTATCAAAGGCTAGTACACTTGAGTGTATTAGCCTGTAGGTTAACTTATAAGCAAAACTTAAGCTAAGAAGTGCAGTCAACAAATTAAGCTCAGAAAAACAGAGAAAACAGGTAATATCACAATAATATATGCAGAAACAGTGGTCGAAATGCACAAAAGGTCGAAAAAGCAATAAAAATGCTTAAAAATACTTAGAATCAGGAAAGTCGCTTTTTCTGCTCTCTGCTGCCTTAGGAACTCTGCAGGGGACCACGAGGAGCTATGCCAAGTTCTCTAATGCCAGAAAAGCCCGCCAAAGCGTGCTTTATAGCAGGGGCTGGAAAAACAGGAAATGACCCAAAATGGCCAATGAATTACCAGTTACTGTCTCTAACCACTCCTCTGAGGACAAACAGGCAGCTCAGTACTCCCCACTCTCACTGGTGAGTAAAGAAACTTCCCTCTGGCCACACAAGAAAATGGAGGAACACAGGAACCAAATACAAAGCCCAGGGATCAGCAAAATCTGATCACTGGAACAACTAGCTAGGAAAGTTAGGAAAGCAGAAGTATTTTTTTTTTTTTAGTTTTTTTACACACACAGACAGAAAATACAGTAAATGCTTGGTTTTTCGACTAAATGCTATCAAAGGCTAGTACACTTGAGTGTATTAGCCTGTAGGTTAACTTATAAGCAAAACTTAAGCTAAGAAGTGCAGTCAACAAATTAAGCTCAGAAAAACAGAGAAAACAGGTAATATCACAATAATATATGCAGAAACAGTGGTCGAAATGCACAAAAGGTCGAAAAAAGCAATAAAAATGCTTAAAAATACTTAGAATCAGGAAAGTCGCTTTTTCTGCTCTCTGCTGCCTTAGGAACTCTGCAGGGGACCACGAGGAGCTATGCCAAGTTCTCTAATGCCAGAAAAGCCTGCCAAAGCGTGCTTTATAGCAGGGGGCTGGAAAAACAGGAAATGACCCAAAATGGCCAATGAATTACCAGTTACTGTCTCTAACCACTCCTCTGAGGACAAACAGGCAGCTCAGTACTCCCCACTCTCACTGGTGAGTAAAGAAACTTCCCTCTGGCCACACAAGAAAATGGAGGAACACAGGAACCAAATACAAAGCCCAGGGATCAGCAAAATCTGATCACTGGAACAACTAGCTAGGAAAGTTAGGAAAGCAGAAGTATTTTTTTTTTTTTTTAGTTTTTTTACACACACAGACAGAAAATACAGTAAATGCTTGGTTTTTCGACTAAATGCTATCAAAGGCTAGTACACTTGAGTGTATTAGCCTGTAGGTTAACTTATAAGCAAAACTTAAGCTAAGAAGTGCAGTCAACAAATTAAGCTCAGAAAAACAGAGAAAACAGGTAATATCACAATAATATATGCAGAAACAGTGGTCAAAATGCACAAAAGGTCGTAAAAAGCAATAAAAATGCTTAAAAAATACTTAGAATCAGGAAAGTCGCTTTTTCTGCTCTCTGCTGCCTTAGGAACTCTGCAGGGGACCACGAGGAGCTATGCCAAGTTCTCTAATGCCAGAAAAGCCAAAGCGTGCTTTATAGCAGGGGCTGGAAAAAACAGGAAATGACCCAAAATGGCCAATGAATTACCAGTTACTGTCTCTAACCACTCCTCTGAGGACAAACAGGCAGCTCAGTACTCCCCACTCTCACTGGTGAGTAAAGAAACTTCCCTCTGGCCACACAAGAAAATGGAGGAACACAGGAACCAAATACAAAGCCCAGGGATCAGCAAAATCTGATCACTGGAACAACTAGCTAGGAAAGTTAGGAAAGCAGAAGTATTTTTTTTAGTTTTTTTACACACACAGACAGAAAATACAGTAAATGCTTGGTTTTTCGACTAAATGCTATCAAAGGCTAGTACACTTGAGTGTATTAGCCTGTAGGTTAACTTATAAGCAAAACTTAAGCTAAGAAGTGCAGTCAACAAATTAAGCTCAGAAAAACAGAGAAAACAGGTAATATCACAATAATATATGCAGAAACAGTGGTTGAAATGCACAATAGGTCGAAAAAAGCAATAAAAATGCTTAAAAAATACTTAGAATCAGGAAAGTCGCTTTTTCTGCTCTCTGCTGCCTTAGGAACTCTGCAGGGGACCACGAGGAGCTATGCCAAGTTCTCTAATGCCAGAAAAGCCAGCCAAAGCATGCTTTATAGCAGCGGGCTGGAAAAAACAGGAAATGACCCAAAATGGCCAATGAATTACCAGTTACTGTCTCTAACCACTCCTCTGAGGACAAACAGGCAGCTCAGTACGCCCACTCTCACTGGTGAGTAAAGAAACTTCCCTCTGGCCACACAAGAAAATGGAGGAACACAGGAACCAAATACAAAGCCCAGGGATCAGCAAAATCTGATCACTGGAACAACTAGCTAGGAAAGTTAGGAAAGCAGAAGTATTTTTTTTTTTTTAGTTTTTTACACACACAGACAGAAAATACAGTAAATGCTTGGTTTTTCGACTAAATGCTATCAAAGGCTAGTACACTTGAGTGTATTAGCCTGTAGGTTAACTTATAAGCAAAACTTAAGCTAAGAAGTGCAGTCAACAAATTAAGCTCAGAAAAACAGAGAAAACAGGTAATATCACAATAATATATGCAGAAACAGTGGTCAAAATGCACAAAAGGTCGAAAAAGCAATAAAAATGCTTAAAAAATACTTAGAATCAGGAAAGTCGCTTTTTCTGCTCTCTGCTGCCTTAGGAACTCTGCAGGGGACCACGAGGAGCTATGCCAAGTTCTCTAATGCCAGAAAAGCCCACCAAAGCGTGCTTTATAGCAGGGGCTGGAAAAAAACAGGAAATGACCCAAAATGGCCAATGAATTACCAGTTACTGTCTCTAACCACTCCTCTGAGGACAAACAGGCAGCTCAGTACTCCCCACTCTCACTGGTGAGTAAAGAAACTTCCCTCTGGCCACACAAGAAAATGGAGGAACACAGGAACCAAATACAAAGCCCAGGGATCAGCAAAATCTGATCACTGGAACAACTAGCTAGGAAAGTTAGGAAAGCAGAAGTAGACTTCAGCAGATCACCTTCGTAATAGTGATGTTATCCATAGGACAGTGGAGGGAGGAGTGATGGCTGCTGCCATGGTTGACAGGGGTTTATCTAATCAATATGAGTGTGACAGCACTGGCTCAGTAGTGGATTGTACTGTGTCGGGCGCTGTTACGATAGGTGCTTTGGTGGGCAGTTTGCCTCCAACATGGAACCTTTATTTAGAACTTGGGGGCAAGACCTAAACAGCAGTACTGTATTGGCTCAGGTTTTCCAGTATTAACGATGCCGGTCAGACTGAAAGCCTTTTAGTTCAGGGAGAGGATAGACAGCCAAAGGAGGAAGAGGAGGAAGACAGAAGTCTGAAGGACATGCTGGTGGTGAATATCTCTGGTATTGAGTTAAGCAGATAACAGTTGACTGTGTTAAATAAAGGCTTGACTTTTATACCTGCACAACCTCTGAGATTCAGTGAGGTTATAAAGGATTTACGGCTGTTTGGGAGAAGTATTAAGCTGAAGTGTATGTTTGGAACTGGAAGGAAAGATGTAAATAATGCAACAAAGCTTAGGAAGCCGATTGTATTTGTTCCTGCCTTGCACCCTGTTGTGGATGCCTTCATTAGAACTTGTGAAGGTGAAATAGTGAAAGTTGTTTATGAGCAGAAGAGGAGAGACTTCTATAATCTGACCAAGGATGAATACAAAGCTCTTGAAGAGCTTAAAAGTAGGGATGACATTATCATTCAATTGGCGGATAAAGGGGGTGAAGTTGTGATTTATGGTGAGTACTAAATATGAGAAAAAGATGAGCTCTATGTTCAATGATCCAGATACCTACACAGAAGGAAGAATATGTGAGATTATAAAGATCATTATAAATGTGAATGATAGAGCTGTGGAGCTGTTTAGGTCATAGGTGATTATGGAGGAGACATATAATTTTGTGAAGACAATGGATCCTGTTATACCCATGATCAAAGGATTGCCAAAGGTGCATAAAAACAGAATGGACCCACCATTGAGGCCGATAGTCTCTAGCAGAGGCTGGGTGACTGAGTGTATGTCAGTATAGTTTGAGAGGCATCTGAAACCTGCACTGGAATTTGCACAAGCGGTATTAAAGGACACCCCCCATTTTCTAACTTCTTTATACTCACAGATGTCTGATCAGCAGCTGCCTGAGCATTTGATCTTGGTTACGTTTGATGTCAACAGTTTACTTACTGTTGTACCCAATAACGTGGGGATTAAAGCAGTTAGTGATTTTTTGACCATCCTAATTAATCGCTCCATCCAAGAGTCCTATGTACCAGTCCTCTGGAAAAAAGCCTTCATCATCCCCCTCCACAAAGGAGGTAACAGCTTTTCAATCTCCAACTTTTGCCCAACAGCCATCCTAGCCCCTATCTCCAAGATTCTCAAAAAATGTATCCACCTGCAACTTTTATCCTATCTACTTGACAACCAACTATTGACTCCAACACAACATGAGTTTAGACCAGGACATAGCACCACCACTGCTCTCCTTTCCTTCCTCGAAATTATCAACTCTGGTCGAGACTCTGGCAACATAGTTTCTACCCTTCTCCTCGACTTATCCAAGGCCTTCGATACTGTCTCTCATAAGCTCCTCCTTTCTAAGCTCGCTCATCTTAACCTTTCCTCCTCTTCTATCAACTGGTTCACCAGCTATTTTTCAGCCAGAGAACAAGCTGTAAAATGGAACAACTGTACTTCTTCTTTCCTTCACACCCCAACAGGTGTTCCTCAAAGCTTTATTTTGGGTCCCTTACTATTCAATATTTTTATTAATGACTTCCGCCAAAAAATCTCCAGTGCCAAACTCGTCCAATATGCAGATCACTCTACTATCATCTGCTCCACCAAAACTCTCCCCAAATTAATAAACCTTACTCAAGAGGCTTTCTTCTCCACCAAGTCCTGGATGCTTGGCAACTAACTAGCCCTTAATGCATCAAATCCAAAATAATGATTTTTTTCCCCTTCTAGACACACTGCTATTGACAAAGCATCCTTCTCTATACTCCGTCAAAACAAGACCTCTGTTGAAATAGCTCCCCATGCAAAGCTTCTGGGCATCCTTATTGATGACCAGCTAAAATTCGACATCCATCTACAAACCAATATAAAAAAAACAACAAAAGATTGTAATGCTTTATAGTCACAGACACTACCTTTCTCTTTCATCCAAACAACTTCTATCGACCACCTACCTCATCCCCTGCCTTCTGTATGGAGCCCCACTATTAACTAATCTTCAATCAGCCCTGAAATCTAAACTATCTTCATGCTATAATAAAATTTTGAAGTTTGCCACAGGATCCAAATCCTCTACTCATCATTGCAACTCCCTCCATGCCCTAAACTGGTTGGAACTCCCAAACTACCTAACTTTCATTCAACTAACAGCACACAAGCTCATTTTTAAACCCTCTAGCTGTCCATCTCTCTCCTCTACCTTAAAAATCCACCAACCACATAGAACACTAAGATCCACAAATCAAAATCTCCTGGAACTCTACAAATCTTTACATTCTCCAGGGTAACTCTTACTATATTTCTCCCTTGCTAGATTATGGAACTCTCTTCACCCTCACATTAGAACTACCCAGAATCTCCCTTCCTTTAAAACCTTACTCCACTCTTATCTCTCCTCTCTCTGGGAATGCTTCTGTACTCATCCTTCCTGAATCCTGACACCTCTCTTTATCCTATCTTATTCAAAACACAGCCACTGAATGAATAATCCTTTTGTCTCCATTTATGACGTACTAATTAAACATTAATTTGTTATTCTTGTAAATATCTTAAAATGCTGTATTTAGTTATTACTTTTGAATGTTTTTTTTTTAATATTGTCTTTCTGTCTGGAGCTTTTCTCCTCGGGCCTGCATTGAAAATTAGCTTCTTTGGCCCAATGGACTTTCCCGGTTAACAAACTGCAATAAATAAATAAATAAAATAAAAGTATGTGGCCCTGATGAGACTGTACAAATATACAGTTTTCTTGAGCTTATTCTGCATAACAATGTGTTTATGTTTGGTATGAAGTATTATTTGCAAAAATGGGGTATGGCCATGGGGATGGCATGTGCCAACACTTATGCCAACTCGAAGTTGGCATAGTAGGAGGAGTGCTGTGTCCTTGGTCCCCATAATACCTGGTGAAACTTCATTTTTTTTACAAAAGGTTTGTTGATGACCTCTTTATTGTTTGGATGGGGTCAGAAGAACAGCTGACAGATTTTGTGGCTTATTTACAGCAGAACAGTAGTTATTTGACCTTTTCTGTCAACCATTCTACTGCATCAATAGCCTTCCTTGATGTGGAGTTATTTATGGATACACGAGGATTTCTGCAGACCAGGACCTATAGAAAGGATTGCTGGAAGAACACCTACCTGGAGAGGGGGAGGATGCACCCCCAACATGTCTTTAATAATGTCATAAGAGGGCAAATTATGCATGCCTCCAGACTGTGTACCCAAGATGATGTGTATGATAGAGAGACTGAGTTTCTGCTGTCATGCTTTGAGGAGAGAGGCTACTCACAGGGAGCTATAAGGTGTGGAGGCAGACCTCTGCAAGACCTTGGTTTGGTAAAGATGGAGCTGGAAGTCCTACCTCTGAATTAGCCTCTCAGACCAGAGGGGGTATGGAATCTATGATGAGTAGCGGGCGCCCAAGGTTAACCATTGGCTACAACAGTGACATGAACAAAATAAAGAGGATTATATATGAGAATCAGAAGATTCTACAGTCAGATGATGGCATTAAGGAAGTTGTAGGTCTGGCCCCTGTCTATGGGTTCAGGAATGCACCCAATTTAAAGAGACTGCTCTGTAAAGACTCTATGGGATACACTTCTGGGCAACATGGTTTGGGAGTGCAATGGATAAGAACATTTCCGTGTGGACACTGTAAATGCTGCGACTTTATAGACAGGTCTAATAAATGTCAACATCCGGTTACTGGACATGTGTATTGTTTGAAAGGTTTTGCCAACTGTACTACCAGGAACCTGGTTTATTTAGCAAAATGCCTGGATTGTGACTCATTTTATGTTGGCAAAACCAAGGAAAGGGTTTTACAGTATTGCAGAGACATAAGGACTGGTGGTGAGCATAATGCGCTGGCACTGCATGTTAAGAAGAATTTGGGACATACTTTTAAATTTATGGTCCTGCAGTTATGTACTTTAACCAGAAGAGGGGTTGATACTTCCCTCAAAACAGAACAGATGGAAGTTAACTGGATTGCAGATCTGCAGGCTGATAGAGTGCCTGGGCTTAACAGTGTTCTACCACTAAAGCCTGTTTTTAGAGGGCATAGACCCTGGAAGTTGAATTTATTGGTCCCTCTGGAGGTGTGTGCTGTATTGCATTTTTATTGGTTGAGTGTGGTTTTAAATGGGTTGTGTTTTATTATGTTTTATCCTTGGATTTAAAAAAGAGTTGGATTACTCAAAAGTGCTTATCCTGGTTATTAAAGATTTTACTCATACTCTGCTGTGGTGGATCCTTTGGGTTTCGTTCTTGCTACTTTTAGTAGATGATTTTCAGATTTTAGTTGCCTGCTGGATTGGGCAAGTAGTGTTGAGACAGCAAGACTTTCTGTGGGTCTCGAGATTATTTTGTGTGCTGTAGTTAGTTGGGGGAATGAGAGATGGTGGGGGAGTTCTAGCCAGCCTAATTGTTTCAGTGAGTTACAGTGGTGGGATGAGAATTTGGCCTTGGTGGCAAAATTGGTTATCTTCTTGTAACACATATCAAGTTTGGATTTTGCAGAATTTTGTATATTAGTGAGGAGAAGGGTGCCTTAAAGGAGAGAGGATAATAAAAAGGCAGTTGCAAGGTTTTGCCTAGTAGAGAAGCTAAGACAGTATTGGTGTCTCTAGAGCATACCGATGTTTTGGTGTGTTTTTAATGTTATTGTTTGTATGTCAAAGTTAGGGTTTTCATCTATAATAATGTCTAGTAGTCTATAGTGGAATTGTCATGGGCTTGTATAGTGAAGAGTTTTTATCTAGGGTAGTGGTTTTCTTAGGGGTAAAAACTATTAATTTAGTTTTTTTTTTCGGATTTAGGGCAAGATGATTGTTAAGCATCCAAGGAATGTTCCTGTAGAAAACAAGAAAGCCTGTAGGCACCTAGGGTAACCTATGTACGGCAACTAGAAAACCTTTTCCATTTACTAATATATGATTTTCTAGTAGCAGGCTTTCTTGCCTCCATTAGTATCTGCTGCCTATCTCAGTAAAATGATGCCTAAAGGGAACTAAATTCCTATCATCTAGGTAGTCAATTGAAGTTGATTGGGAACAGGATGTATCAAACACCCTGTTTTTGTGTGAGTAAATCCAGTTTGTGAGGAAACTTGTTTGGGTTTGCCCCTGGTCATTCAAGTAGAAGGGAGAACCATGGTTGCCTAGGCCAGAAGGGAATCACAATGATCTTGGGGGATTCCTTCTGAATCTTCAGAAGTACCCTGGATATCAGTGAAAAGCATACAGGAACATTCCTGCCCAATGGAAAAAAAAAGGCATTGGTCTTCCAGGTCTCTTTGCGTGGAGTCCTGGAGCAGAATCTCATCAGATGATTGTTCGGATAGGAGGCATATATGTCTACTTGAGGAACTCCCACAGATGGATGAAATCTTGGAAGACCTATTTTCTAGTTTCCATTCATGACAGTCTGTCCTTGTCCTGCTCAGCTTTCACACAAATTTGCTCTAATGGAATGTTGGATGCCTGTTTAGTGAGACTGTGCTGTGAAGTTGTATCCCGAAATAACATGGCTATTCTGCAAAGAGGGCATGACCTGGTTCCTCCTTGCTTGCTTATGTACCACATGATGTAGTATTGTCTGTAACAAATTGAAGAGATCCCAGGGACCAAAAATGACTTAGACAGTTGAATGCATTGATCAGGACAAGCATCTTCTATTTTATATTTATGTACTTGCATTTGTCCTTGGTGTCTTACACAACTTGCACTTTTATCCCTCTGAAAACTGCTCCCCAAGCAAAGTTTGAGGAGTCAGTGGTGGCTGACTTACTGCTTTGGAACAGGGAGAGAGAAGGGGAAACTTTTAGTTATGTACTTACCATAACTTCAGATGTTTGGGATCCATCTCGCCTACATTCTGTACTGATGGGTTCAGAGTCGATCCTCGGCTCCGACTCGGCACGCTATGCAATAGAGCGAAGTCTCTAATTGGCTGAGCTATTCTATATCCCAGGATGCACCACCACTAATTCCCCAGATCTTGTTTGTCCGCACTCATGCACCCGCACATGCACTGCTGATATAACATTGCCAGATGTTTCAAGATGAAATGGTCGAACTCGAACCGTCCGGTCTCTTCTGATCTCCAAGGCAGGGGGAAGGAGGGTGGGTATTAGGAATGTAGGCGAGATGGATCCCAAACATCTGAAGTTATGGTAAGTACATAACTAAAAGATGTTATGTGATCCTATCCCGCCTACATTCTGCACTGATGGGACAGCGTCCCTAGCACCTGATTCCTGGGTGGCTCACTGGAAAACACTCCTGAGAACTGTGGAACCGAAGGAAGCTCGCCCCCGAGATGCCACATCCAATTTGTAATGAGAAATAAAGGTGTGAGGAGAGGACCAGGTAGCCGCAGCACAAATGTCACTAATGGCAAGCTTAGCATGAAATGCTGTTGAAGTAGCCATAGCCCTTGTAGAATGTGTTTTCACAGTGGTTGTAAGCTCTCTATTAGAAAGAAAATAAATATGACTAATACAGTCTCTGATCCACTTGGCAATAGTGACCTTCGTGACGGCTTTGCCCAATTTATTGTCTGAAAAGGACACAAACAACTGATCTGTTTTTCGTGTTTGATGCGTCCTATCTAAATAGAAACGCAATTGTCTGTGGACATCCAATGAATGGAAGATATATTCTGCTCTGTCTGAGTAATTGGGGAAGAAAACTGGAAGTTCCAAAGACTGTTGAAGACAGAAACTGGAACAAACTTTGGGAACAAAAGATGGATTGGGCCTAAGGGATACTCTATCCTTGTGAAAAAACAAGTACGGCGGGTTGACGCATAGGGCCTGAAGTTCCGAAACTCTTCTGGCTGATGTAATTGCCACCAAAAAGGCGGTCTTCCAGGTAAGAAATTTCAAGTCAGAAGTTGCTGCCGGTTCGAAGGGGGAAGAGGTCAAGGCACCTAATATGAAATTGAGATCCCATGGTGGAGCAGGATGAGAACCTGGAGGACGTAGCAGCCCAGCACCTTTCATGAAGGCTTTACACAACTTATTGCTCATCAAAGGTGGGTCTGTACTTGCATGAAAATTAGAAATAGCCGCTAATTGAACCTTAATGGTAGAGACTGAAGACCCTTGATTGAATAGGGAAGCTAGGAATTTCAAAACGTCCGCCACCGGGGCAGTAATGGGATCTAAACCCCGGAGTTGGGCCCAAATGGCAAATCTCTTCCATTTACTATTATACATTTTCTTAGTCGAATTCTTGTGGGCTGAGGACAAGATATGTATAACTTCTGAGTCTAAAACCTGGTTCCTGACTATAGTCGGAAGTGGAGGAGCCAAGCTGTTAATTTCAGTGAGTGAAGGGACTGGTGAAGCTGTCCCGACTGGTGGATCAAGAGATCTGGAACCTGGTCCAGGAACCATGGGCCGTCCAGTGCGTATTTCTGAAGAAACGGCAGCCAGACTTGACGAGGCCAGTATGGGGCAACTAAAATCATCTTGCTCTGCAAGTGAATCGCCTTCTGGATCACCCTGGGGAGAAGGGGAACCGGAGGAAAGGCGTAGAGTAAGCCGTTGGGCCAAGCTTGGACTAGGGCGTCCTTGGGAAACCTTCCCCAACTCAGGGTAAGAGAAAAGAACCGTAGACATTTTGTGTTGAGAGGGGTTGCAAAGAGCTCGCAACAAGGAGTTCCCCATCTTCTGAAGATCTGAGATGCTACTCTGTCGTTCAGAGACCACTCGTGTGGGGAGAGAATGGTTCTGCTCATTCTGTCGGCTATCACATTGGATCTCCCCAGAATATGTGTTGCTACCAAGAAACGATTGGTTGCAACAGCCCAATTCCATACTCTCATGGCCTCTCTGTAAAGAGGGTAGGACCTGGTCCCTCCCTGCTTGTTCAGGTACCAGACTACTGACATGTTGTCGGACTGAATGGCAATCATACCTTGGGGGAGGTAGCAGTGTAGTGCTTGGAGCGACAGAAGCACTGCTCTCATTTCCAGTATGTTGATGTGTAGGGAAGTCTTGCCGGGATGCCACTTGCCTTGAACTGACCTGCCCAGGTAATGACCCTTCCACCCCGTCTGGGAGGCGTCCGTAGTCAAAGTGGCCACTAGAGGAGGAGGAACGAAAGGTCGCCCCTGATCCAGGTTGGACGAGATAAGCCACCAATGGAGGTCCTGTTTGCACATCTCCGTAATTATAATTTGGTGACTGAGAGGAAGTTCCTGATACGACCACTGGACCGATAGGAGCCACTGGAGAATCCTCATGTGTAATCTTGCTAAGGGCACCAGGAGAACAGTAGCCGACATGGAACCCAACAGTTGTAGGACCATCCTTGCTGGGGCTCGGCGTTTGAGGAGCAATGCTCGGACTTGAGATTGTAATGTTTCTATTCTCTCTGTAGGAAGATAGACCCGCATTTGCCTTGAGTCTATGTCTACCCCGATAAACCGTATAAGCTGAGATGGCAGCAACACAGACTTTGCCCAATTGAAGGTGATTCCTAGGGAGGTTCCTAGAGATATAGTGGCTGCTAGGTTCTGTAATAGTAGATGCCTGGAGGTGGCAGTTAGGAGCCAGTCGTCTAGATACGGAAACACCTGGAATCCTAGACTCCTCAGGTGAGCAGTCACCACTGCCAAACATTTGGTGAACACCCTGGGGGCTGTGGTAAGACCAAAGGGCAGTGCGCAGAACTGGAAATGACTGTCTCCCAGGCTGAAGCGCAGATGTCTCCTGGATGCTTGATTTACCAGAATGTGATAATAGGCATCCTTGAGATCTATGGAGCACATCCAAACACCTTTCTCCAGAAGCGGGAGAATGGATTGTAAGGTGACCATCCAGAACTTGGACTTCTTGACTGATCGATTCAGGTTGCTGAGATCCAAAATGGGCCTCAAGTCCCCGGTCTTTTTTGGCACTAAAAAGAATTTTGAGTAAGTCCCTAATCCGGTCTGGTCTACGGGGACCGGTTGGATGACTCCTTTTTGAATCAGCTTTGAAATTTCGATGGCTGCAATATCCCGTTGACTGGGTGGGGGGTCCAGGATTTTTCTGGATGGAGGGGGGGTGTGAAAAGGGGATGACGTAACCTCCGGCGATGATTCGGAGCACCCATTGGTCCTGAGTGATACTCTCCCAGGCCTTTAGGTGCCTCGAAAAACGACCCCCGACTGGCTCCGGAGCTGCACAGTCGGGCAATCCTTCAGGGATGCTGAGAGGTTGAAGAGCCACGAAAGGACTCACGATCTCCAGTGTTGCGGGGGCCTCTGCCACCTCTGGGACGGCATCTTCCAGAAAAATTTCCCCCTCCTCTGCCTCTAGAGGGGGGATCATCCTGCTGTGAGGGGTAATTCTTCTGAGATTTACAGAACCACATTTTCCCTCCTCTTTTAGCCTTGGGATAAGGCCGAAAGGGAGAGGAAAACCATGCTCCTACGGCAGTCAAAGTTTTACCCTCTTGCTCACAGCAGGTCAAGGTGTCCTTTACCTTGGGTCCGAACAAAGAGGACCCATCAAAGGGAGCGTCGGCAAAGGAAGATTTGAAGGCCTCCGCAAAATGACACAGGCGGAGCCAGGCTTGTCTCCGTAGAGCAACACCCGTACCCGCCGCTCTACTCGCCCCCTCGGCTGCATACGAAATGAGCCTCATGGACGAGTTCGATATCGACGACAAGGTAGCCAACTGAGAGCTAACTGTCTGGGCTAACTGCTCAGGCAGGTTACCAGAGAGGGTATCTGAGAGTTCCTTGATCAGATCCCTCTGAAGTCTAGTGAAGTGCGCAAGGTAATTCAGAGACCTTAATGTAAAGGCCACTGAAGAGAGGTGCACTTCCGTGCAGTCCATTCTCCTAGACTCCTTATTAGGGATGGACGGACGCCGGCCTCTGCCACATCTTGCTGGGTAGCAGGTGCCACCACCATAGCATCTACAGCCACACCCTTGGTGAGAAATTCCTTTTCGGGCTGACAAAAATTTGTTAGGGCGAGCAGGCACCGGTTCCACAGAATCTGGATGTTCCCACGCCTTGAGATCAAATCCAGGAGCTCATCAAGGCGGAGACACCCAGGAGGCGGAGGGCTGAGCCCCGAAGGCCTTGAGGAACACCGACTCGTCAGAGGAAGGGGGTTTGGTCTGCCAGCCGCCTCATTGCTTGAGGACTTCCAGGATGTCAGCAATGGAGACATCATCCGAAGACAACTTGGGGGACCCTTCCGCATCATCAAGATCGGTGTCGGAGGTGATAGACTCATCAGGGGAGTCGACGTGCTTCCTCTTGCACTGTTTTTTTCTTGAGGGTTTCTCCAAAGACTCTTCAGAGGGACCTCCAGGAAGAGGGGGACCCCCAATGGGGGTGACCTCAGGCCCCAGGGCTCCGCTGTCTTGAGACAGGGGGACTACAAAGGACCCAGTCTCCATGCCTAGGGAAGGTGGTGGGGAGATGGTGGAGGTAGCCAAAGAAGATTTGGCCAAAGCACTCCTCATGGCTCTAAAGGCCGGACCCCCAGACTCCTGGGAAGGTCTGACCCCCAAAGCCATAACAGCAGATGGCACTCCGCGACCGAGAGAGAGGCTCGGAACCGAAAACATCGGTCCCGAAGCGCCACCCTCGGGGCCGACCGAAGAGGTCCGTGTACCGAACTCCGACCCAAAGGCCGGAGTAGGAGTAAGGGTCAGAGCCGACCCAGACACCTCCATCGGCTCCACCAGCACCGACTCCAACGGTGCCGAGGCTGTTGGAGGAGGAACCAAGGCTAAAGGGTGGACCATCGGCTCCGAAGCTGACTGGGCTGGAGCCAAAACTAACTTTTTGAAGACTGGAGACTGAAACAGCCTTTGGAGCACCCTGTCGATGTCCGAATCTGACATCTTGGAGGATCGAGAGGAGATCGAATGGGTCCGACTAGACTTCTCCACCAGTTCCGAAGGACTAGGGGACCGGCTCCGAATTGTCTCGATCAAAATCGGTGCCGAAGGAGACTCCATTGTAATTTCCCTTGGTGCCGAAGAGGACTTTGGCACCGAAGGGGAAGAGTCTGAGCGGACAACCCTCATCGGCTTCGAAATCAGCGGAGCCAATGAAGGTGATCCGCCTCTCGAAGCTCCAGCCATCGGCTCTGAAGCCAGAGGAGTCAAGGCTGGAGGCATCGAGGCAGACCGTTCCGCCCTCGGCTCCGAAGTCCGTGGAGCTGATGGAGAAGCCTGCCTAGATTTCTTAGTGGTCGGTTCCGACGGGCTGGTCGGAGCCGATGATTTCTTTTTCTTAGAGGAAAAAGAAGAGGAAGATAAGGCCTCTTCAAAAGAAGGCTTAATAAGGCCTTTTAAGATCAATTTATTTTTCCTCTCTTGGAGGACTCGAGAGGAAAAAGCGTGACACACACTACAAGACTCCTGAAGGTGTTTGGGTCCTAAACAGTACACGCAAAGGGAGTGATCATCTGTTATAGACATTTTGTAATTGCATCTAGTGCATTTTTTAAATCCAGAGGGTCTGTGTTCTTTTGACATAATGCCAAACAGTTAGAAAAAAATTAGAAGTTATGTACCTACCATAACGTTCCATGTTAGTTGTCTTCTCTCGCCTTCTTTCTTGCTGGATGGGTTCGGAGCCGATCCTCGGCTCCGACTCGGCACTTGCTTAGCTTGAGAACTCCTTTTACCAGCTCGAGGCAACCCTATATCCCATGATGCAAGGCGGGACTACCTCAGATCTCGTTTGGTAGCTAACCTACCCTGCTAAGGACTAACCTAATATATTTTAGGAAAACCCAAGTTCATAATAAAGGAGTCCTCTAATGAAGGCTCAGGAGGAAACAACCTGATAAGAGGAACTCTTCAAGATCTGTCCAGGCCAGGGGGAAGGAGGGAGGGACGCAAGAAAGAAGGCGAGAAGACAACTAACATGGAACGTTATGGTAGGTACATAACTTCTAAATGTTAAGTTGTCAATCTCGCCTTCATTCTTGCTGGATGGGACCGCGTCCCTAGCACCTGTATCCCGGGTGGCTCAATGGAACAGACTCTTGAGAACTGTGGAACCAAAACTGGCCCTGTCTCTGGAGGCCAAATCTAACTTGTAATGAGAGACAAAGGTATGAGGAGTGGCCCAAGTAGCTGCTGCACAAATGGTATCAATGGGTAGTCTATCCTGAAAGGCTGCAGAAGTGGATAGACTCCTGGTTGAGTGTGCTTTCGGTTTAGAAGGTAGTTGCTTACCTCTGAGTGAATACACATAAGAAATGGTGGAAGACAACCATCTGGATAAGGTCACTTTAGACACTGGGAGACCTTTCCTGTTTTCCGCATAGGAGACAAATAATTGATCCGATTTCCTGAATTGTTTCGTTCTATGCAAATAGTACCTGAGCTGACGATGGACATCCAAAAAATGAAGCTTTTGTTCAGCTCTGTCAGAATAATTTGGGAAAAAAAACTGGTAGATCGATGGATTGATTAATATTGGTTTGAGAAACAACTTTGGGAAGAAAGGACAGGTTCGTTCTTAAGGATACCCTGTCCTTGTGAAAAACCAGGTAAGGTGAACGGATGCAGAGAGCTTGAATCTCGGAAACCCTTCTTGCTGAAGTGACAGCCAGTAAAAATATAGTTTTCCAGGTCAATAATTTTAATGAACATGAAGCAGACAGTTTGAAGGGTGGTAACATTAAGGATGCCAACATTAAATTTAGATCCCATTGTGGAGGAGGATGTTTTATTGGCGGCTTTAGGAGAAACTCTCCTCTCAGAAAGGCCTTGCATAGTCTTTCAGACATAATGTTATGATCTTGCAAGCCAACATGATATTTGGAAATAGCAGCCAGTTGAACTTTTACTGTAGATGAAGAAGATCCTGACTGAAAAACTTCAGCCAGGAAATCTAAAACAGAATGCACAGGAGCTGTAAAGGGATCAATATTTCTGGAATTTGCCCAAATGGAAAACCGTCGCCACTTGCTAGCATAAACGGTTCTGGTGGACGACTTTAAAGAAGCCACTAAGATATCTCTGACCGGATCAGAGATCATAGGAAGCCTGGCTAGGGAAGGAAGTGGAGCAACCAAGCAGTGAGGTTGAGAGAATGAATGGCCCGGTGCTGTTGACCCGACTGGTGGATCAAGAGATCCGGAACTGGGTCCAGATGCCAGGGCTGCACCAGGAGGTGACGATGCAGAGACAGAAACCAAATTTGTCGAGGCCAGTAAGGGGCAATGAGAATCAACTTGGCCCTCAAAACGGTGGCTTTCTGAATGACTTGTGGAATCAAGGGAAAAGGAGGAAAAGCGTACAGAAGTCCCCGGGGCCAATCCTGGGTTAGAGAGTCTCTCAGGGGTTGGCCTGGTAGGGGAAAGAGGGTGAAAAAATCGGGGCACTTGTTGTTTTGGGGTGTAGCAAAAAGATCGCAACAAGGTGTGCCCCACTTCAGAAAAATCTGGTCCACTACAGATTGATTGAGAGACCACTCGTGAGGCATGAGAATGGATCTGCTCAGTCTGTCCGCTAAGAGGTTGGACCTGCCAGGGATGTGCGTTGCTATCAGAAACCGATGAGAGGAGATTGCCCATTGCCAAAGTCTGAGAGCTTCTCGACACAACGGATAGGACCTGGTCCCGCCCTGCTTGTTGATGTACCAGACCACGGACATGTTGTCCGCTTGTACTGCAATAGTCCCATGGGAAGAAAGTCGTTGAGGGCTTGCAACGTTAAAAGCACCGCTCTCATCTCCAGGACATTTATGTACAGATGGTATTCTATGGGTTGCCACGTCCCGTGGACCATCCTGCCCTGATAATGCCCCCCCCACCCGATCAGAGAGGCATCCGTAGTATCTGTGGCAACCGGAGGAGGGGGAACAAAAGGTCGGCCCTGATGAAGAAGAGGGGAAGATATCCACCAGTTCAGATGAGTCCTGCACGATTGTGTGACTAATATTTCATGCCTCATCGGAAGACTGTGGAACGACCACTGAGTGAATAACATCCACTGCAGAAGACGCATGTGGAAGCGAGCCAGTGGTAGAAGAACAATGGCCGCAGCCATAACACCTAGAACCTTTAGTATCAGTCTGGCTTTGACTTTGCTGTTCTGCAATAATATCCGAACGTATTTTTGGATGTCCAGAATTCTTTGATCTGTTAGTCTGGCTAACATTTTGACGGTGTTTAATTCTGCCTATAAAGGTGATAGATTGGCAGCAGAGAAGATTTTTCGAAATTTACTGAAATTCCCAAACTCCTGCATAGCTGCAGAGTGTAGTCTCTGGTCTGAAGAAGCTGACACCTGGTGGTGGCGGAGAGGAGCCAGTCGTCTAAATAAGGAAACATCTGGAATCCTTGACGTCTCAGATGAGCTGTGACCACTGCCATGCATTTGGTAAACACTCTGGGGGCTGAAGTGAGGCCAAAGGGCAGGGCTCTGAATTGGTAATGACTGGTCCCTAGCGAAGCGGAGAAACCTTCTGGAGCCTGTGAATCTTTATGTGATAGTACGCATCCTGAAGGTCTATAGAGCACATCCAGTTGTCCTTGCCCAGAAAGGGCAGAATGGACTGAAGCGTGACCATCCGGAATCTTGCCTTCTTGACAAATCTGTTTAGACTGCTTAGGTCTAATATTGGTCTCCAATCTCCCGTCCTTTTGGGGACCAAAAGAATCTCGAGTAGACGCCGGATCCTACTTGGTCTGCCGGAACAGTCTGGACGGCTCTTTTCTAGGAGCTTTAAAACCTCCTGTTCTGCCAAATCCCTTTGACCGGGTGAGATGTCTGGAAGGGATTGTTGAGGTAATGGATACCTTCAAGGGATTTTGTAACCCTCGGATATGATCGACTGTACCCACATATCTTGTGAAAGGGAATGTCAGGCTACTGGGTACAGCGAAATCCTTCCCCGACTGCCTCCAAGGGTGGACAGTCGGGCAACACCTCAGGGGTGCTGAAAGGGCTTCTCAGGAAGAGACTCCCTGTTGCCCTGGTTCTGAGGTCCCCCTGCCTCTAGGGCGGCGTATTATTGTTACCCCTCTGCCTCTGGGGTAAACAGACCACGTGTGTCCGTGTAGCTCCTTGGGCTTTATGGAACCACATCTTCCCTCCCTTCTGACCCTTGGGATAGGGTCTAGAAGGGGTGGAGAAATGGACTCCAACGGCAGAAAGAGTTTTACCATCCTGCTCACACCTGGTCAAGGTTTCCTTCACCTGAGGTCCGAACAAAGCCGAACCGTCAAAGGGGTATTGGTGAAGGACGCCTTAAAGGTCCGTAAAATTACAAAGCCGCATCCAGGCTTGACGTCTAAGAGCCACTCCTGTGCCTGCGGCCCTGCTCGCTCCATCGGCTGCATAGGATATGAGCCGCATGGAGGAGTTGGATAAGGAATTCAGGATTGCTAGCTGTGAGGCAATCTTTTCTTGAGCCCCAGCAGCAGAAGGATCCTGGACCACTTCACCTAGTTCCTTGAGAATATCTCTTTGAAGCCTGGTGAAGTGACAAAGGTAGTTCAGCCAACGCATAGCAAAGGTCGCTGAAGAAAACATCCGCTTTCCATACCTGTCCATGGTCCTAGAATCTTTGTTAGGAGGATGGACAGGTACTGAAGGATCCGCAAGTTCCTTCTTAGTGGCCGCCACCACCATAGCATCCACAGAGACGCCTTGGAAAGAAACTGTTTGTCCGTAGGGGCCGTGATAAAATTGGATGGTCTCCTGGGGACAGGTACCACAGAATCTGGAGCTCCCCACGCCTTACGAGCCACTATCTGCATAAGTGGGTCGAAAGGCGGAGACACCCAGGAGGTGGAGGGTCGGGATCCAAAAGCCTCCAGGTATACCGACTCATCCTCGGAGGGGTCAATGGAGGGCTAATTCCCCCTCTGTTTGTGGAGCTCAAGGATGTCTGAAAAGGAGATATCCTCAGAGGGGATCGTGGGAACCCTCCGACTCATCTAAGTCGGTATCAGATGTAGTAGACTCAGGGGAGTCTGTGTGTTTCCTCTTACACGTCCTCTTCCGAGGGGGTTCCCCTGCAGGATCAGGAGAAACCTCGGAAGAGGAAGATATTCCCAATGGGGAAACCTGGGGCGATGGATCCCTGGGCCTGAGAGCAAGAGGCTGGCAAGAGGCGCCTACAGGCACCAAGAGGGAGGAGCTAGAGGGATGGACCATTGACCTGGCTCAGGTGCCAGGACTCCTCATCACCTCAAAGGCTCCCTCCCGGAGACCGGAATATTCCCGTTCGAGGAAATAGGAATTCCGGCTCCACTGAGAGGGAAGGCTCCGAGGCCGATGTCGGTGCCGAGCTTACCAAGGCCAAAGCCCCGAGAGGGAGAGCGGGGTCGGACAAGGGTCCGATGCCATTAGCCCCCTTGGAGCCGATCAGGGAAACTCGACGACCGGATCCCTCCAAGGATTGTCTCAAGGAGGAGATCGGAGCCGAAGACGACGGAGCCGAAAAAGGATGTATCGTTCCGCGCCGACAGTCGCTGTCCCGAAGCTCCGGCTCCGAACTCTGGTGGGGAGTCGGAGGAGGAAGTTCAAGGGGTGAAGCAATAGCCGAGGTCTGCTGAGACGGGCTATGGAGCATTTGGGCCAGTGCCTGCGACTTTAATAGCCTGCTTACCACCCTCTCTAAATCGTGGTCAGACAGCCTGGAAGATCTCGAAGATCGGCTCCGATGACTCCGCTCCGACAAAAGAGGAGACCCTGGAGCCGAGTGGATAGATTCCAAAGACGGGGACCGAGATCTCTTCTTGGATGAAGTCATCGGAGCCGACGTCCTATGGGTTCCAGATGGAGCCAAGGCTTCGCTCCGATACTGGATACTGTGTCGGCTCCGGCCGGAGCCGACAAGGCAACAGCAGATTGGGTGTCGGAACCGATCGGAACCGACCCCACCTGAGAAGAAGAAAGATCGGCTCCGGCCAGAGCCGATCTCAACTCCGAAGGAGTCGGAGCCACCGGGGAAGGCTTGGAAGCTGTAGCCTGACCCTTAGATGACTTGGAAGGCTTACTGGACCCAGGTTTAGTGGGTGAACCTTCCGGCTTTAGCAAGCCATGGAGGATTAACTTATTCCTCCTTTCCTGCAGGACTCGCTGGCTAAAAGAGTGACACAAAGCACAGGAGTCCTGCAGGTGTAAAGGCCCCAGGCAGTAAACACAAGAAGTGTGACTGTCTGTCAGAGACATTTTCTGACAGCACGAGTCACACTTCTTGAAGCCCGAGACCTTTACCTCCTTAGACATAGTCTAAGAAAAAGAGTAACAAAATACTCACACACACACCCCAAAACAGTCACACAAATTAATCCCACAAACACAGACACACAGATAGGGATTAATAAGGGAGGCCTAGGCCTAACTGAAATTTTAAAACTTTTTTATAAGTACAAAAAATTTTTTAAACTATAAGGGGAATAGGGTGATTGTATGGACTCTACACACTAAAAAAAATAGGAAAAGGGGAAGATAAACCCTGACTAAAGCTGTTTGAAAACTCAAACTTACCTCAGCTGGCAAAAAAGGAGACCTCTTCGCAAAGCGGCAAACGAGATCTGGTGTAGTCCCGCCTTGCATCATGGGATATAGGGTTGCCTCGAGCTGGTAAAAGGAGTTTTCAAGCTAAGCAAGTGCCGAGTCGGAGTCGAGGATCGGCTCCGAACCCATCCAGCAAGAATGAAGGCGAGATTGACAACTTAACATCACAATAATCAGAACAAACACTTTAAATTAAAAAATTAGTTAACCAAAGGGTATTGGTCACACAACAGGAGGGCCAAGAACCCTCTAACTAAAAACGGGAACTTGATCACCTCACAAACACTACACAAAAAAGGCTACTCACGCGGGAAGGCCCTCTAACTTAAACGAAACCTTTCCCTGAACAAACAATATTTTACCACAAAAAAGTTCAAAAAACTCACTCATACACAACGATAGCTGTTAAAACAGCTTTTTGGTTACGTTTTAAGAAATTCCTGACAGGAAAAACCTAATAAAGAAAGCACTTAGCTCAGCCAAGCTCGAGACCACGTCCTTGCTTGTAAGCGGCAAACGAGATCTGGGGAATTAGTGGTGGTGCATCCTGGGATATAGAATAGCTCAGCCAATTAGAGACTTTGCTCTATTGCATAGCGTGCCGAGTCGGAGCCGAGGATTGGCTCCAAACCCATCAGTACAGAATGTAGGCGAGATAGGATCACATAACATATTGGATTTAAGGATATTTGCTGTCTTCACCAAGTGATTTATTTTCTGACAACCCCCTGCACAGGGATCTGAAAGGACAAAGAATGTTGGTGCTTGGACCAAAGAAACCTTCAGATACTACTATATCATTCTCATGTAGAGTCTTGCCATAAGAATCAAAGATGCCATGAGACCCAAAATGCTGTGGTATTCCCTTACAGTAAGTGAAGTCTTGAGTGGAAAACCTTAGAAACAACTAGATATAGATCTATTTTTCCTGTTGAAGAAAAGCTCTTTAGGTGTTTATCTGACACTCCAGGAACACAATCATGTGTGAAAGAGTCAAAAAAAGATTTTTGAATGTTCTCTTGGAATCCCTGCTTGTGTAGCAGATCTCTCACCCAAGTAAGATATTCAAAACACTTTGAAAAAGACTGCAAAGATAGGTTAGTTGTCTAAATATGGAAAAATGTGGATACCCTGTAGCCTGCAATAAACTATAACTGGAGCTGTATACTTTGTGAACACTCTTGGCGCAGTGAATAGTCCAAAGGATACATCTGAAGTCTGAATGAATAGGGATGTGATGATAAGCATATTTTTAAATCTAGTGTCAATAGGAAACTTGAATGAAGAAGAAGAGTAACAGGTTGTGAAGTGACATTGTTTTAAATTTTGGCACTATCACAAACAGGTTTAGGAAAGAAAGATACAGAACTGGTCTCCAAGCATTTTCTTTCTTTCTGATGAAGGACAGATGGAAATAAAAGAGTCTGTTTTGTATAATCAGGGATTACATTCTGGAAAGTATGAATTCCTTCACACTGTCATTAGTAACCTTGATATATGATCTTCAGAACCCATTTGTCTGAAACAATATGTTGTGAAAGAGAAAAGTGGAGATTAAGACTTTCTGGGAGGGAAATGAGGCTTCCAAGGTGGGAGGAGGGACAAAGTTCCTTAAGCAGTCATTCTGACTTGTTGGACTGTCCCTGGTTTTGGGAGGTTTCAGAATATTTTTGGAACTCTCTTGCCATTTCTTCTTAAATGTCTGTATTTATCTGCATTTTGTTGAGATTGTTTATTTTTTTTCCAAAATTGGATGAGGGTTTAAAGAATCCCTTAGGCTAGGCAAATCAAAATTCAAAATTCTGAAAATCAAAGCTGCAGAAACATACACATTTTTCCATACTTATCAATAATCTTCCCACCCATCCTTATCAGAAAAAGCAGGATTGGAGTGAATTAAATGTTTAGCAACAGTAGGATTAACTAAAGTTATAGCTGCTGGGTCAGGTTTGTGAAGGGTGTATAAAAACTTAAAAACTGAGGAACTTTATAAATCCTGCCTACCTTTTTAGGGGCAGTTGGCTAAGTATCAGGAACACTGCAGGCAGTAATGCACACATCCTCCAAAGCTGATAGAACTGGAGGAATAAGTGAAGGTTGTGGAAATTCTTTCTGTAACAGCTGACAGTATTTTCTGAGGAACTTAGAACCCTCAGTGTTCTCCCACTGAAAACACTGTCTCATTCTGGAAGTATATATTAAATAAAATAAACACTTTCATCAAAACTAGATGCTTCATCTGATGAAACATCTAGTTTTGATGCGAAAGCACTCATCTTTTATCTTATTTTTTGTTTTGTTTTTGTATTAAAAGTTTTTCTGTGGTTTATGCCATCTGCCTGACCGTTTATTTTATTTTATATATATTTTTTCCTTCATCGGTTTTGTTTTGGTTTCATTCTGGAAGTAGTCTTAGAAAAAGAAAAACCCCACATGAAGAATCAGAAACAGAGCTCTCCACTGGGAATGAATTAGAAATTTGAGGAGAAAAATCTGTATTTGTCCCTTTATCTTCCTGCCCAGATTCTTAATCTTTAATCTCTTCAGGAAAAGAGGAATCACTCTTTCTTTTACCAGAAACTACTTTATAAGAAGTATCAATAGCCTGGATTAAACCCTGGGCCAGAAACAATAAACTACTTCTAAGGAAATATGAGGAGCAGTAGAATGTTTATTTTTTAACAGGAAAAAATGGGGCCAGTGGTGTTATTAATGGCAGAAGCAGCTTCCCCAGGTATAGGTAGCACATTCTGACAAAACAAGAATGCATTCCCTGTTACCTTTCCCAGAACCAATAACAGTGGCTCTCTCTTGCTCACTGAGGGGACTCCGACAGCAGCAAAGGATGTGGCGAACCCCTGGTCCATAATGGCTGCAGGTGCTACCACAGCGATCCAGGGTAAATGATGAATGGTCTGAAGCAAATTGCTATCCTGTTGGGGTGGCAAAGGTTATTTGCTTAACTTTTTCTTTTTGTGGTTGGAAGAAGGACCGACCATTGGACTGACAGTTTGTCACATGGTCAAGCCAAAAACGATGCCTCTTTCCTGGGGAAGAAAAGCAGCAAATGCCTGTAAATGTTAAAAGTCTTTAAAGGTCACATTTTCACATAAAATACAGTATAAAGCATTTTAAAACACTTTTCCAGCTCCAAAAGTAGTTTCCAATTACTTTAAATGACTTTTAAACTGATTATCATTTAAATGTACACTACAGTCTCATGACAGTCTGTTAAAACATAAACTACTAACTTTGAAATAATGTTCCTGAAAAGGAAAGTATAAATAAGCAAACAATTTTTTAAATGGAAGTTTTCCCCCCAAAGGGAACTTATCTGCTTAGCAAAGGAACAACACAAGACAACCATCAATCCTCCAAATCCTCAGAGGAACATACCATTCTGTAGCAGGAAAGCTCTGAAGGGCTTGATGTCCAAACCTATCAATTTAGTCAGCTCATCTTGAGGTGACTTTTGGTTTGGGCATGTGAAAGGTGCCCTGAAGTTTTTGAAGCTGAAACTATTGCAGCAGTGATCAATATGGTGAATTTCACTAAATTATCTTACATTTACATGGGCATCAGTCTTCTGTAAATGTTTCCACAGATTGTATTGCACATGTATTGTGGCATATGACTGCATAATACCTCAGGAATCTCCCATGCCATGTTTTGTGCATAACTGTATCTGTGTTATTTTACTGGTATCTGCCCTCACTCCCACTGTAAGTTGTGCCTGTAATACCATGTCTTGCTGTGTTTACACATTCATTTTGGTACTGGAGGATATTTTCTGTTATGGTGGATGGTTTCATGCATGCTAACATACAACACCTGTCCTGCTTGCACTAACCATACTTGATAATATCCCCAATACTCTGTTGGATTGCACTGCATTCCTTTCTGTTTTCAAGACTTGATTCAGTATGCTGTCTTATAGATGTCTTCTCTATGTAACTTCCAGTATTTTTTCATCAGTACATGCAGTCCCAAACTGATATGCAGTACACATGTTCAATTAGTCTTGCCCTGCTTCTTCTATTCTATGCTGCATGTTTCTGCATTACTGTTTTATGGTTTGCTGGATTCTATACTACCTTGTCTTGGTTTAAATGTCGTGGTATTTACATTTGAAAAAATGAAGGATAATGGAAGAGGTACTCTGCTAGACTTCACTAACTATTCATGAATCATGTGCAATAACTGGAGTATGTGATAAGGGAAGTTGTCAGACTGGCTATTTCTAATGGACCTGTTTTTCCCCTGCTTATGAATCTGCCCCCCATCAATGACAATATTACAACATTGCAATGTTGTTGGTAAGACAAACTCAGTGTCAAAAAGACCATCAAGGAGTCTGACTCCAGAATTACTGTACAGAATCAAATGCTCTACTTCCAAACAAATCTGATTTGTTTTTAAAGACTTGCAATATCTTAGCTAACCTCAAAGAAAAAGGGAGTGGGTTGCATAGCTTACCTATTATTCCTTGTAGCCATAGTGCATTGAGTAAATGTAACCTTTACTGTGGATGCCAAACCTTCATCATACAAACACTTGTATATCACAATTTAGATTACTTCTGGTCAATCAATATGTAACAGAATATGTCTATAACTTAACTAAAAGTTCTTTAAAACTCAAATTCCTAACAGTCTAATTTTTCTAGTACAAGATTCCTCAATTTTTTTCAAATCTCTGAAGTGTTTTCAAATTACGATTATAAAGTGACCAATGATATTCAATACAAGGTGTTATTAATGATTTAAATAAAGTCTACAAAGCATCATTGTCTTGAAGATAGGCTTCTAAATATATATCTCATGACAGGCTACCATCTGTGAGTTAGGACCATCAAATATTAATTTTTTTCAGTTATTGTAAAATAATGTAAATCAATATTGAACATGCTGTCATTTTGCCTTTGGTGGTTCCAAATCGTGCCTGAAAAGGGTCCTTGGACCAGCATCGTTACCTGGTTAAAAATTTATGTATTTATGCATGTATGAATAAATAAATAAATATTATTGTATTAACATTATTTTCAAACTTCAAACGGATCTATATTAGAAGACTGAAAGTTTAAAACTGCGAACGCTCTACAGAGCAAAAATGCCGGACCTCAAAATCATTATCGTGTGGGGCTGTTACCCCTCCCACTAAATATATATTCCAACTCTGAGATCGCACTACAGTGAGGAAAGAGCAAATATTTCGATCTTCACTGTACTGCAATCTCAAAAAAAGCACTTCAAGGTCCAGCATTTTCGCTTTTTACAGTGTTCATGATTTTAAACTTTCTGTCTTCTAATATAGACCCACTTCAAAACAACAATACACATTATCTCCTAAGTCATTTGCAATGCTGGAAATTTAAAAAAAATTTTTGCTTATTAATGGGTATTACCTACAGGTTGACCCAACGAGAACTACTATACATTCTTCAGTATTAAACATCACATGACTATTCTTCGACTATATGTATACATGATCCAAGTTCTGTTAGAGTCTGGTCTGTTTACAGACATTTGTAACAGTTGCACCTATTTTGGTATCTTACTGAACTCATCTGTTAAACCAGATTAATAATTGGCATAGTAGCCATAAATATGTTAAAATGAAATGGCTTTAGCACAGATCTCTGAGAATCCTCTTGGTTAGTTATCTTGGCTGTAGAAAAATTACTGATTACTCTTACAATACTTCTCCAATTCAGTAACCAATTAACTATCCATGCTATAATAGTAGGGTTCACCCTTAATGGTGATAGTGCTAATAAAATATCCCTACGTGGCACTGTATCAAAGGTCTTAGCGAGACTTAAATATATAACATCCACTGCAAAGACTTCATCAAGGACAGCTATCAAATTGTTATAAAATGAAATAAATTTAAAAGATAAGAATATTGACTCATGAATTTATGTTGGGCCATACCATCTATTTTATTGATAATAAGAACAATGTTCACAAAGCTTTTTGAAACATTTCAGATAGCTGCTTCCTCTCCTTCTGCCTCTATAGTGCAATATGCTGATGACACTACTATCATTTGTGCTGCCCCTACCCTAAGCAAGCTACAAACAATAACACAACACAGCTTAACTCTGGCTGAAGCATGGTTTTCTGCCATAAAACCTTTACTCAATCCCAAAAAAACAAAACTAATTCTCTTCAGCCCAGGTAGATCCCCTGCACTCAATGACTTCATCATTAACTCCAAGGACAATACCTCAATCACCCCAACAGCACACACTAAACTCCTAGGAGTAGTAATCGATAACAAACTCAAATTTGATATATGCCTAGCCCAAACAATCAAAAAAGTTTACAAAAAGCTAGGTCTCTTGTATAGGAATAAGCAATTCATGATCAATTATACCAAAGCCACCATTGCCAGAACCCACCTATTATCCACCCTACTGTATGCCTCACCAATCCTAACTAATCTTCGCCACAGCGAACAAAGCAAAATGGCATCTTGCTACAACAAGATTGCCAAATTTGCCACAGGTCCCTCTAATAGAGCCCACCACTGTCTTTCCCTCAAACAGCTCAACTGGCTTGAGCTGCCCCAATTACTTCTTACCACTCAACTCTGCAAAGCCCACAAACTATATTACCTCCCAAATAAAAACCCCACTTTACAAGACCTAATACAACCCTACACCACCACCCGAGCCTTATGGTCAACAGACCAAAATCACATAAATATCATCAAACATAGGAATGAGGCTGGCCAATCTCTTTTTGCCTGCTCTATAGCAAATGTCTGGAACTCATTTCCAAAACGTTTCCAAATCAAATGATTTCCAAATCATTTCCACGAACATGGGGTCACAATGTTCAACACCGGAAGTATACCCCTCACTGGTGAGATCAGATCATAAACTAATCTCACTGGAAGTCCACATCCCGCCCCCACCTGAGATAAAAAAAGACCACAGTGAAGAACTTCTCAAAAGCTGACTTCACACTTCTAAAGACTAGTGTGGTCTCTTTTAAGGCCCCTGAGCCTGCAGAAACCATTACTCAAGCCACTGAATCACTTACAAATGCCTTCTACCAGCACCTACAGGACTGCATGGATCAGGCAATCCCAAACAAAACAAAGACTCTTTGTACCAAAGGCAAGCGTCCAGTCTGGTGGGCCCCAGCCATAAACAAGCTCTACAACAAAAGGAGGAAGCTACTACAAGATAGAGCAAAATCCTTAAAAGGGAAGACACCTTTGATCATTATAAGTAAAAACTAAGATCTCTCATAAAATCATCCAAGGCAAATTTTGAGAGAAAAGTCGCTAAGGACTCAAAAGACAATCATAAGGCCTTCTTTAGCTATGTTAGAAACCTGGGAGGAAACTCCCAGATATGCTCAGAATTAGTTCAAAATTATAAAATCACTGAACCTACAGACATTGCCAACATACTGGCTGACAGGTTCAGTGCAAACCCCCCCCCCAAAAGGAGAGATATCTATACCAGAGGATTGTAGCCCCCCAAACATCTCTAATGCTCAGGTGAGAACTGCTCTCTCCAAGGCTAAAAACACAGCATCCATGGGACCAGATGGTGTCCCCGGTTGTGTGCTCCATGAACTCAATAAGGAATTAAACCCGCAGTTAGGGCAGCTGTTTAATCTTAGCCTCACCTCAGAATACGTACCCAAGGAGTGGCGTACGGCAACTGTGGTCCCACTTCACAAAGGCCGTGCCTCCACCGACCTTGGAAATTACTGTCCCATCAGCTTGACAAGCCTGATCTGCAAAGCTATGGAGAGGATCATAATGGAACTCATAAATAAAGACATAGGTGACTTGCAGACTTTGGATCCAACCAAGTTTGGATTTGTCAAAGGCAGATCATGCCTTTTAAACTTGGTTGACTTTTTTGAAACAGTCACCAAGGCCATTGATGAGGGAAAGGCAGTCCACACAGCCTACCTCGACCTGGCAAAGGCACACAATACCCAACTCGGGTATCATTGAAAACTCATCAGCTTAAATGTAAACCCATACGTCACAAGATGGGTTGCAAACTGGCTAAGTGACAGAACCCACAGGGTCAGAGTTGCTGGCGCCATGTCAGACTCAAAGCCTGTCACAAGTGGTGTCCCACAGGGCTCAGTCCTGGGCCCACTCTTGTTCGGCATCTACTTTTCAGAAGTACAAGCAAACACAGGAGGGTTATGGCTGACTAAGTTTGCAGATGACTGCAAACTGCATAGTCGAGAACACATCTGACACAGATATCCTTCAGAAGGGTCTCATAGAGACGGATAACTGGTGCCAGAGCCATGGCCTAAAGTTAAACGCCAAAAAATGCATAGTAATACCCTTCGGGAAAAACAAGGTTACCCCCAGCTACCATATAGGTGGCAACCCACTAAGCACAAAAGAGGTTATCAGGGATCTGGGGACCCAGGTTGACAGTAATCTTTCGTTTGACACTCATGTTGCCAAAGTAGTTAGGAAGACCTTCCACATTGCCCACCTGATCATGAAGGGATTTACATCTAGATCAAGGGAGGTCATCGTCCCCCTGTACTCATCACTCATCAGACCAATGATTGAGTACAATGCCCCATTCGGAATGTATCTGACCCGACACCTGCAGCAACTGGAAAGGCCCCAAAAGTTCCTCACCAAAAGGATAAAGGGTCTCAAAAATATGTCTTATGCTGCCCGACTGAAGGAACTCCAGCTCTGTTCAGTCGCTTACCGTCTGCTCAGAGGTGACCTGTACCTGACATACAAGGCCATGTCTAACCCGGAATTGATGAACATGCTTCACCTCAAAAAATCTAGATCCCTCAGAACTACAAGGGCGGGAGACTTAAACCTTGACACGGTTATTAATAGGACGTGCTGGAGGGACAGATTCATCACCCAGAGAATCCCTGTGCTGTGGAACAAAATCCCGGTACATGTGAGGCAGAGCACCTTGCTGGCCTTGTTCAAGAGAAATCTTGACCAATGGATGGGAGATCGCAGATATACCCCAGGGATTACCTCAGTGTCACTGCTTGACAGAGGCACAGCAAAAAAATGGGGATAGTATCCCTCAAACTAAAGGGGTGGCGAAAGCCACAAAACTCTGGGCTAGGCTTATAAATGCCCTTGGGCAGATAGCCTAGTATGAACCTATGAACCTATGAACCTAAATACATAACTTCTACAGGTTCACAATTTAAAAAATTACTCAAAATCCACTACTTTAACAACTGGCTATGCCCATGTGATACCCCAGGCTAATGCATTACATTTGCAGTGATAAAATGATTCTACCAAGGCTCACCTAATACTGCCTAATCTCTGTATATTAATTCTTAACTAACGATGTTCTAGTCTGTTCGTATCTACTTATTCATCTCTGAAGACAGTTAAACATTTACCTACATACAAGTGGTATGCTTCTGGAATACAATAATTGTATCTAAGAAATGTAAAATATGTTCTCTTTTAATATTGTATGCATTTAGGAGAAAGTGTTGTAATTCATAAAATTATTTGTTAGATTGTTTTTTTAAGTGGAGCTTTTCTCCCCGGGCCTCCGTTGAAAATGGACCTGTGTCCAGTCGGACTTTCCCGGTCAACAAATGTAAAATAAAAATAAAATAAATTTACCTGTAATGCTTATTAAGCTAATTGATTTATAATTATCCACTTTATTTTTATTACCGCTTTTAGGTATATTTACGACAATACCAGTTTTCGACTGATCTGTTACATATCCTGTTTCTAAGTTTCACTGAAAGAAAATGTTGAGCTGTGGTGCTATGATTTCTATGATCTTAGTCAAGAAAAAAGCATCAAGGCCAGCACTTATAGATGATTTGATCGACTTCAATGTTTTTGCCACCATGTCTTTAACCTTGGACATGGGATTCCTTTGCACGTATCTAACAGGTTTAATACATGTTCTGAGATATTAAAACCCTGCTGACACTCCAAAGAAGGTATTGTTAAGAGTCTCTGCTTGCTTATCATAGTCATTGACTAAACTAGTTAACAGACAAGATATTATTATTTTGACAATCTACAAATTATCTTAAACATTTATAATTATTTTTTACTGCATGGTGTGACAACTGGGGAGAGATGGGCGAAGGCTGCCATCCTAGTCAAATAGAATTTGATATATAATTCTAGCATTTTTAAATAAATGTAAAATACAGGCATGTTTTCTTGATAATAAATGTAAAATACAGACATGTTTCTTAAGTGTAAAGAACACTGTGAAATATGGAACTGCAAAATATGTGACAACATTGCACTCTACTGGCCCAGTGAAGCATGTTGTGACCCTTTCATGTTAGAATTTGGTTCCAGTGCGGCTGGATGAAGGTTTCATGTCCATTGTTTTAAGGCTAACGTTTATGACCAGAATTTATATGTGGAAGGTGCTTTATTGCTCTGGTTTCTGCTAGAATGTATATGTGAAATATCTTCTATTGTTGTACGTTTATGTGCAGGTGTTAGATTGCCAGATAATGCAGTTTGTGGCCTGAGAACTCAGACCAGGTGTTAAGATGATGCAATATGAATACTGGGAAAACCTGTGTCAAAATATGTAATTTGGGAGGCCTTAGAGACATGTTTGTTAGTAATGTTTAAATACTATTTCTCACAAGACACTTGAAGCATTTGATCTTGATATCCAACTTATCAGCACTCTGCTTATGCTCACATGTAAGTTTTTAGCACTGTAATTTCTTGTAGGAATCGTTAAAGCTAGTAAAGATTAATTAGGTATTTTTCTTTGAAATCAGACCTGTCCTACTGTATTATTTTAAGTTTCTGTGTGATCTCTGAACTCTTAGATATATCTGTGGTGCAGTAGTTTTGTCTTGTGTTTTAATTATTTATTATTAAATATTTTTAAAACCTTCTACCTTTGGCTGGTTTGTGTAGAGATAAGCTCTAGAGTACATTGCATATTTATAGAGGTTATTGTAACAGGCCACTCTAAAGTAAGCCTTGACTGTTAATCATACTACCATTGGATAATAATATTGCACAGTAATCATTGGACACCCTTTTAAGGGCCTTTTAGTAGCTGATATTATTAGTTGGGTGGTGGCAGTAATTACTACCGTATAGTCTGGGCAAAGGGGCATAGCTGGAGAATCTGTGTCAGCCTTTCCTTGGAGTGTCTGTGAAGTTGTATGAATACTTATCTCAAAGTGTGTGTGTGTGTGTGTGTGTGTTGTGTCAGCTACTTGCCAGGGACACAAAGCAATGGTTGGACAGAGAGAGTACTGGAGGTTTTAGCTTGCCCAGCTAGGCTGAGACCTGGACCCTATAGCTGTGCCAGTGGGGAGTCTTATTGGGGACCTGGTGAGCAAGAGAGCAACCAGCCCCAGACTGACTGTGATCTCTTTGTGCACTTAAGGGAAATTGTACTTTACTGTGTGTATTAAATATCCTTTTCTCTTCTATGAGGCGACCTCCTTGGTGTTAGTGGTGCGGATTGATGCTCCTTGATTGCAGGGCCAGGGCACGGTCATCACAAGTGTTTGGCAGTGGTGGGATCTACTTCACATACTAATTGGCTTGTAGTGGTGTGGTTAGAGTGAATTCCTGTAGCTTATGTACAGTGATCTCTGAAAGTGTTTTGTACTCTAAAACAACCAAGCAGTGTATACTCAGAGTTCAGATCACAATTATTTTATTTCTTTTGTTAGCTTAATGTTAGTCAGGGTGAGCAAGCAGCATGTCAGCAGAAGAATATGGAAAGCTGACAAGGAGCCGACTGGCGGAGATGTGCCAGGCTAGCGGACTGGTGCATGGAAACCTGACTAAAGCAGACCTGAATGCAACCTTGGTTACAGTTGCATCAGAAAACAGCAGCCTGGAGGACAATCAAATTGACAGTGGAGATACAATATCCTTGGAGAATGGACAGCTCAAACTTTCTGCAGTGGACTTAAAAATCCAGCTGGAGCTAAAAAGACTTGAGTTGGAGGCCAGGCGTATGGAACTAGAAGCAGCCAAGAAAATGAGGAGTCTACAAGCTGAGGAAAATGAATGGCAGAGGAGGCATGAGAGGGAAATGCTGACTCTTCGCCAGAGTCATGGAGGTAATGTGGAAGGGAGTAACCAGACCCCAGCAGCACAAAAGGTCAGTAAATTTCTTCCAAAGTTTAAAGAGGGGGATAATTTTGATAGCTTCATTCATATGTTTGAGCAGGTATGTAAACAGTATGAAGTTGACCAAAAGCTCTGGATATGGTTTCTGACCCCCTTACTCCATGGTAAAGCTGTAACTTCTTTAGCAAAAATGCATGACACTGACTGTTTTGATTACACTGCTGTAAAAAGTCTTTTATTAGAATGTTTTGAGCTAACACCTGAAATGTATAGGAAAAAGTTTCATGAGCATAAACGCAAGGCAGATGAAAATGTATGTGAATATGTTGTTGAACTGAGCACGTATATTCATAGCTGGGTGAGTAGATGTCAGGTAACCACTTCTGAAGGGCTGGCACTTTGCCTGAGGACATGAGGATCTGGTTAGTTGATAAGCAGTGTGCTACTTTAGAAGAGTTAGGGAAGAAGGGAGACCTATACCTAGCAAGCAGGGCAGCCCTGCACAGGAAAGGGACCCCCAGTACTGCTCATGGAACTAAAGGAACCCATGGTGGGCAGCACAGACTGCGCCAACAGAATCTGCCAGTAGTAGGAGAAGCCACTAGTCCAGGTACATGTCCAGCAGCTAGGGTTAAATGTTTTGAATGCAACCAGTGGGGCCATGTGGCATACAGGTGTCCACAGAGGCAAGGTGGGAAACCAAAGATGAGGGAGCCAGTAAGTGGTAAAGACAAAATGCCAATAGTAAGTTGTCTTGAGACAACAGGGGTAGGGAACTACTATCCTGCAGATGTCCTGAGAGGGAAGGATTTGGATGAGGCAGTACTATGTACTTATGCAGTTACATACAGTGAGGCTAGGAGACAAACATGTGGGTCTGGTAGCCTGGGAGTGACCCAGACAGACTGCATACTTGCAGCCAGGACTGCTGAGGTGGTTACTTCAGGGAATGAGCTACGCTGTAGCAATGAGACTGAATGTGAACCACAGCTGCTTGTGGGTACTGATGTTCCCTTGGACAGGGTAACTGCAAATGAAGAGGTGTGTAGTAGTACCCAGGCTGACAGTGAGGCACCGCTGTCAGAGGATGCCAGATTTTCTGTGGAAGGGGAGCTGGGAAGGGTTACAAGGAGAGACTTGAGACAGGCTCAGCTCTCAGACCCTACATTGCAAGGCCTGAGGCAGGTAGCTAGAGAGGCACCTGATTCTCAAGGGAAGGGGGAATCTGTATACTGGAACAAAGGGTTACTGTACAGAAAGTGGACCCCCTGAGGGTGGGCTAGAAGGTGAGAGAGTACAGCAGTTGGTAGTGCCTATAGCTTACCATCTGGCGCTTCTAGCCATAGCCCATGATATTCCCTTTGCAGGTTATATGGGCATAAAACATACAAAGAGGCGTATTATGCAAAACTTGTATTGGCCTGGAATTTCCAGAGATGTAACAGGGTACTGCAGGACCTGTGAACAGTGCCAAAATGTAGGCAAGGCAGGAGACAAGGTGAGAGGTCCTTTGATGCCTTTGCCTGTGACTGAGGAGCCATTTCAGTGGGTAGCTATGGATACTATGGGTCCGCTGAGTACCCCAAGTTCCACAGGGAAAAAGTATATCCTAGTGATTGTAGATTATGCTACACAATAACCTGAGGCAGTGGCTTTGCCCTCCATTGAGGCCGAGAAGGTGGCAAATGCTTTGCTAGAGATTTTCAGCAGGGTAAGTTTCCCAAAGGAAATACTGTCTGACAGAGGTTCCAATTTTATGTCAGACCTGCTGGCTTGTCTGTGGAAGTCCTATGGGGTGAAGCACATGAAGACCACCCCCTATCATCCCCAGACTAATGGTCTTGTTGAGAGGTTAAACTCTACAATTAAGTCCATGCTACGGGCATTTGCAGATCAGTTTAAGAGAGAGTGGGACAAATATTTGCCCCATCTGTCATTTGCTTACAGAGAGGTTCCCCAGGAATCCACAGGTTTTTCACCCTTTGAGTTGCTGTATGGGCATAGGGTGAGGGGACCTCTAGATTTAATTTGAGATGAGTGGGAAGGTGAGTGTGAGTCTCACAAGAAGTCTGTTGTGGCATATGTCCTGAACCTCAGGACAAGGCTCAGGGAACTCATGGGCCTGGCCCAGGAGAACCAGGCAGAAGTCCAACAACAGAAAAAGGTGTGGTATGACAGGAATGCTCAAGCGAGAGAGTATGCTGTAGGGCAGCAGGTGATGGTTCTCATTCCTGTCAGACACAACAAGCTGCAAGCAGCTTGGGAGGGACCCTACAAGGTGGTAAGAAAGGTAAGTGATGTTAACTACATGGTGGAAGTGCTAGGCAGATGGCAGGGGCACAAATTGTATCATGTTAACATGATGAAACCTTACCATGATAGGGAGGCCCTTGTGTTATGCATTTGCAGTAGATTGCAGGAGGTGTCTGAGAGAGATCTTGTGACTGATCTCTTCAGTGAGGCTCGGGCTGACACCTCGGTGGAAGGGGTAGCAATGTCCCAGCAGCTATCTCCTACCCAGGTTCGAGAAATGCGAGCAGTGTTGCAGGAGTTTGGGGGCATGTTCACCAGGAAACCAGGGAGCACCCACCTGGTGCAGCACCAGGTGGATACAGGACCCCAAAGGCCTATCAGGCAGGCCCCATCTATGGTGCCTGAGAGAGTCAAACAGACTCTGAGGGAGGAGGTACAGGAGATGTTGGAACTAGGGGTGATTCAAGAGTCCAACAGTCCCTGGGTCTCACCAGTGGTGTTGGTGCCAAAGATGGATGGCAGCAACAGGTTCTTTGTGGATTACAGGAAATTAAATAGTCACACAGAGGCAGATGCTTACCCCATGCCTAAGACATATGAGGCCCTAGAGCAGCTGGGTGGGGCCAAGTATCTTACAACCATTGATCTTACCAAGGGTTACTGGCAGGTGCCCTTGACTTCCAGTGCTAGACAGAACTCAGCCTTTGTGACTCCTTTTGGCTTGTATGAGTTCACAAAGATGCCCTTTGGGATGAAGAATGCCCCAGTGACTTTCCAGAGGCTGGTAGATCATATCTTAGCAGGAGCAGGAGGGTTTGCCCTTGCTCACATGGATGATATTGCTATCTACAGCCATTCCTGGCAGGAGCACCTTCAGCATGTTAGGGAGGTGCTGGGCAGACTACAGAGGGCAGGGTTGACCATTAAGCTGAGCAAATGTCAGGTGGGTATGGCAGAGGTCTCCTACCTAGGACATAGAGTGGGGAGTGGTAAGATAAGGCCAGAACCTGCAAAAGTGGAAGCTATTCAGGCATGGCCTGCACCTGTTACCAAAAAGCAGGTGAGGGCATTCTTAGGGACAGCAGGGTACTACAGAGAGTTCATTCCCAATTATAGTACCATAGCTACTTCCTTCACAGACCTGACAAGGAAGAACAGGCTAGATAAGGTAGTGTGGACCCCAGCATGTGAGCAGGCATTTCAGAAACTTAAGGAAGCTTTGGGAGGACCCCCTGTGTTAGCCAGTCCAGACTACAGCAAATACTTTGTTGCGCAGGTGGATGCTTCAAACTATGGGGTGGGGGCTGTACTTAGCCAGATTTCTTCATAGGGAGAAGAGCACCCAGTGGTTTATCTCAGTCATAGGCTCCAACCCAGGGAAGAATGCTATGCAGCGGTAGAAAAGGAATGTCTAGCCATAGTGTGGGCACTACAAAAACTTCAGCCTTATCTGTATGGAAGAAAATTCACTGTGATGACAGATCACAACCCTCTAGCATGGTTAAACAGAGCCAGTGAGCAAAAAGCCAAGTTGCTAAGATAATGCTTGGGGTTGCAAGCATATGATATGTCAGTGTAGCACCGCAGTGGGAGTAGCAATGCCAATGCAGATGGGCTATCAAGACAGGGAATAAGGTGAGGTACACCCAGATAGACCTGACACTCTCAAGCAATGTTTCTCAAGGGGCACTTGAAAAACTTGCTTGAGTTCCCCGGGGGAAGAGATGTGACGACTGGGGAGAGAAGGGCGAAGGCTGCCAGCCTAGTCAAATAGAATTTGATATATAATTTTGGAATTTGTAAATAAATGTAAAATACAGGCATGTTTTCTTGATAATAAATGTAAAATACAGGCATGTTTCTTGAGTGTAAAGAATACTGTGAAAATGTGGAATTGCAAAATATGTGACAACATTGCACTCAACTGGCCCAGTGAAGCATGTTGTGACCCTTTCATGTAAGAATTCAGCTCCAGTGTGGCTGGATGAAGGTTTCATGCCCATTGTTTTAAGGCTAAAGTTTATGACCAGAATTTACATGTGGAAGGTGCTTTATTGCTCTGGTTTCTGCTAGAATGTATATGTGAAATGTCTTCTATTGTTGTACGTTTCTGTGCAGGTGTTAGATTGCTAAATAATGAAGTTTGTGGCCTGAGAACTCAGACCAGGTGTTAAGATGATGCAATATGAATACTGGAAAAACCTGTGTCAAAAATGATGTAATTTGGGAGGGCCTTAGAGTCTATTTCTCACAAGAGACTTGAAGCATTTTGATCTTGATATCCAACTTATCAGCACTCTGCTTATGCTCACATGTAAGTTTTTAGCACTGTGATTTCTTGTAGGCATAGTTAAAGCTAGTAAAGATTAATTAGGTATTTTTCTTTGAAATCAGACCTGATCTACTGCATTATTTTAAGTTTCTGTGTGATCTCTGAACTCTTAGATATCTCTGTGGTGTAGTAGTTTTGTCTTGTGTTTTAATTATTTATTATTAAATATTTTAAAGCCTTCTACATGTGGCTGGTTTGTGTAGAGATAAGCTCTAGCGTACATTGCATATTTATAGACGTTATTGTACTAGGCCACTCTAAAGTAAGCCTTGACTGTTAGTCATACTACCATTCCATAATAATATTGTACAGTAATCATTGGACACCCTTTTAAGGGCCTTTTAGTAGCTGATATTATTAGTTGGATGGTGGCAGTAATTACTACCATATAGTCTGGGTAAAGGGGCATAGCTGGAGAATCTGTGTCTACCTTTCCCAGGAGTGTCTGTGAAGTTGTATAAATACTTATCTGAAAGTGTGTGTGTGTTGTGTCAGCTACTTAGCAGGGACATGAAGCACTGGTTGGACAGAGAGGGTACTGGAGGTTTTAGCTTGCCCAGCTAGGCTGAGACCTGGACCCTATAGCTGTGCCAGTGGGGAGACTTATTGGAGACCTGGTGAGCAAGGGAGCAACCAGCCCCAGACTGACTGTGATCTCTGTGTGCACTTAAGAGAAATTGTACTTTACTGTGTGTATTAAATATCCTTTTCTCTTCTATGAGATGACCTCCCTGGTGTTAGTGGTGAGGATTGAGGCTCCCTGAATGCTGGGCCAGGGCACTGTCGTCACACGTGGAGCGCAGTGATTATACTTAGATATTCTGAAAAAGAGAAAATGGTTATATTCTGAAAAAGACAAACCAGTTAAGTGCTTCTATAGCAAGAGACCCGATCTTAACAATTTGTTAAGCATTCTCTGCTTAACTTGTTAAGATCGGATATCTCACTAGGCAGTTAAATCTGCCAGTACTGATAAGGAAATGACAGTGGCAGAATAAAAAACAGATTTGTTTCTGCCTGCTGCTGTCTGTGCCAGTAATGTATATCTGAATTTCTCTAATGTAAGAGAGTGAGTTATACTGTCTTTCTGATAGAGCTCGCCAACTGCTTTATTGCTTTCAGAGCCGGCAAAATACTTAGCGCATTTTCCTGTAAATAGTAGTACATACAACACATAAAGTTCCATTCACTGCAAAGAATTAAGATTATGTCTGCGCTCATAACCCTTTATTATGTGTTCTCAGCATGGATGACAAGATTCGCTTGGGAGGTGAATTTCCTGGTATTCATGTTTCAAACACATAACAGGTTATAACTGGTGACCCACTCATAATCCTCTATATTATCTTTTGTGTGACATGCCAGCTTTCATTCGTAATTCAACTTGATATTCCTTAATTTCTTCCAAAGTGTTGATTTTTCTTTTGTATGCATGTCCAGGTTTTGTCTAGTTGGGAGTCTTTTATAAATTGGCCATGTATGTTTTTCCTGATTTCTAATCTTCTCCATGCATTTTTCCAGCTCACCATGGCCTGGGGACATACTGATCAGTAACTGAATTAATTTTCTTATATAACACTAACCTTTATAATGCTTGACTGCCACTGCTTGAAATTTAGGTCCTGTTACCTTAGGGTAATGAGAGAGATATAATTTTTTTCCTGTGCATTAGAGCACACATTAATAAAAAACTTACTCAAGTGTTCAAGTACCAAGTCCAGAGTCTATTGAGTGAGTATTAATGTATATTCAGAACCTAGCCAGCCAATCGACATCAAGTGCATCACTTCCTAGGTGTAGAACTGTACTACCTGCTTAAAACCATCCTCAACCTACTTTCTGTAATCATTTGTGGAAATTGTCTTGTAGCACACAATGTCTTCCAGTTTATATCAGAGCATGTAGGTCACCTGCTATAAAAGCACATTTGTTTTCAAAACATTTTAAGTAATCAGTGAAGTTCATATTCTCCATATTATTTAATTTAGGGGACCAGTATAAAAGTCACAATATCCCATTTATGTTGATAAGTACTCAACACTGCTCTTAATGTTTCTCTCTCTCTACGTATAATGTTCAATATAGCCTGGAAGAAGTAATGATAAGTTCATAAACTATACCAAGTGCCTTCCACTATTATTACATCATAGTTCCCCTCTACCACTTAATACTTGAAGTTCTGCACTTTTATCATACTTCTTGGATTACAAAACAATACTCTTAAAGTCATTCAATTACATTTTGTTGCTGCTGTGCGGTCCTGATTGCTAATAAAAAATTTTCACTGATTTAATTAACAAAGTACTTCCAGCAATTTATTTCCTTCATGTCCAAAATGATGGGTGTCTAAATAAAAAATTATAGGTACAACCAAGAAATCGTTCACCACGAACAGATTTTATTGCCATAAGATAAGAAGATAACATTGCCCTTCTTAAGCCATAGTTCACTGAACTTGCAGGTTAAATGTTATTATACCTTAAGTCTGGTGATGGAGAAATGTCACACAATTAACAGAAAAATTGTGACATTTACTATACTCTAAAAATATCTTTAGCAACCCTAGTTAATTATTTTTCCAAATTCTTTCACAAGTCATTGGTGTCAAAAGCTATAATAACCAATCCATATCTAGAGACGGTAAAACACTATTTACTGATAGCTTGACTGGTATCCCATCAACTGGCATCCTCTCATATAATTTAAATTACTGAAATCTATCAGTTCTTATGATGTCACTTATTATCTTAACATTGAACCTCCAATAATCAAGACTTCACCATCTCCTCTAGTTACAGGTATCTCACTATCAGTCAGGACTACAAACTGGCTCAATTTCCATAGTTTCTCCTCCAATGGTGGTACTAAAAGACCACTGTGTCCTTGACTTTTTCTCTGTGCTACACTACTCCAACTCATTTGTCTCCCTTCCCATTCTCTCCTCTTTCTTTTGTACTTAGTGGAAGAAAAGGGATTAGCAGTAGATGGTGCTGGTGTGTCACTTGATCATGATATTTTAGTGTTCTTATTATCCCTGGCCTCTTCATTTGTGGCTTTTCTCTTAACATTCGAGCCTTTGAATGCTGTGGTCCCTGAGAGCTTATGCTGGGAACTGCTTCATCCATACTTTGACAGATAACAAGATTGTGCCAGGATGTGTTTCCAGGTTATGAGCTGCATCTATAATTAATGCATCAGATGATAGTTTTGTGATATTTTGCAGATGATTATACCTCTTTATTAATGTTGACATTTGGATGTAACTGCATTTCAAATTGCAGACAAGGAGTATCAACCACAATCACAGGAGCACTAAATGACACAATGCAAACATGCAGTAAGTCCATGCTGACTTGTACATCAACATATGATGTGGCTTGCTGAATCCTGTTAACATCATACCCCTTCAGGAGATATTTATACTTTCTAGAAACTGTCAAACAAATTCATCATATTCTCATCATGAGTATATATTTCACATATATTACACTAACTGGGTATTCCTGTCTATTAGGTTATTTTAAGTTATCTATTTACTCTAGCTGCTGATTCTCTAAATGTCAGCTTTATTAAGGTAACAACAAAATATCTAATCAAGTAACCTTTTTCCTTTTTTCTGAAATAACTGGTACAAAATTTGTAAAACCATTTACTTATGAGCCGAGAAGAAGTTTAAATTGAAGAAAATACTTTGGTTCAGGGCTGGTTTGATAATTAAAAGCAACCCCGTCTCAAGAATAGTATTATTATTTTTTTTAATTTCAGCTTTCTATAGTCAAGGACATCTATATTTTTAAATCTGGTTGTATCACTAACTGTAATGCATATTTTACCCTCCATCTAAAGTTACCATTTCTAATATGCTTGCATGAAGGAAGTAAAAACAGAAAGGCAACTTGCAGTTATTTATTTCTAGCTAAATTCCCTGGTGCTTGCTCACTTGTTCCTGCTTGTCACACTTGTTGTACTTTGGAACAAAGATGCATCTTTTGTTAGATCACATGAGTCTGCAACTATGCAGAGCTCACAACAACTCGTTCCAGAGACGTTTGGCAAGGCTACAGTGGACACACTACACCACCATGGATTTACCTAGCTCAAACATATATAGCCCTTGAGGGAGAAATAAAAATTACACACATGCACTACACTGCAGAACAGCAACTCTGAAATCCTCATTGCTTGTAATTACTTAACCACTGTGGGTTCATATACTTTCCCAGAGTGGCTGCCAGCTTCACAGCAGGAAAGTACTTCTCAATCAAATGAATCACTCTAGAGGCTGCTTCAATAATGTCAGCCTTGGACAGGACTATAGCAAACATACTGTGCATCTAAAGGAATTTATTTACCTAATTACCTCATCTCTGGGGGTAGGTAGCTACTACCCTGTAAACACCAAGGCCCATCTCAATGAAATCACTATGTGCAGTATTCTGCCAATTTAAAAGTGTCATGAATTATTTAAAGTAACTACTGCAGGCAAAGGAAATGTTATCTTATTAGTACTCAGGATACACTATAGATTCTGAAAGCAAGGCCTTTTGAAAAAAAAAAAAAACCCTGTTAAATATCCTTTCTGTTTTTGTCTTTGTATCAGACCACAAAACGCAGAGGCAAGCAGATGCTGTGTTTGTAAGCTACAACATAAGTACAGTAGCTTAAGAAACAATACTGCTATTGTGTTGGCATATGCAGGTGTCTTACACATGGACGTGTGGATTGACTCTCTCCAGAACAAAGAATATTTAGTATATTACGTTTATGACGTTATAGCACTTTCATTTCCTATACTAAATTCTCTCATTACATATAAATACATTTGTCTATGAAAGTGCATACTAACAGTAACAAAGAAACAGAAATTTTATGTTAAAGTTATGACATTACAAAAACAGTATTTCCTGCCTGGGTAATTAACATGCATGGCAAATGCTACAGCCATCCATCTTACTTCATTAAATCTAGCAAAGCCACATTTTGGAAAGCATACAGGATACAGTCTTGTTTCATGGTAAATTTATGTTTACTGCCATTTGTAAACATATGAGTCATAGACATATCAGTACTGGGAGATACATTTTCAAAAAGAAAATCACATATGTAAGGCTTTTGACTTTATGAACATTTCAGTAGTAAGCACTGTACATCCTATCAATTTTAAAAGGCATTTTGACTGTGTCTCTTAAAACATATATGGTTTTGTGCTGAAACACAGAAAATAGAACAATTCAGTTGGTCAGGCACTAAAATGACATTAGAAAAAGTACACTGTTCCTAGCTATTAGACTGCAAATAAATATTATACTTGTTTACACACTCTTGAAATAAAAGCTGATGGTTAATTCTGCTTCAAGGATTGGTTGACTCCTTGAATTTTCATCTTAGTCACAGGCAACTGTACATATTTCAGAATTCATCATCATCAGAGAAGAGGATAAGATCATAGGAGCTGTCCAAAGTAAGAGCAGGCCTGTAACTCTTTGGAGGATTTGCAGGCATACGAGCTGCTGCCAGTGGAGCCACTGTAGCTTTAACTTTGTTTGTGTTCTGCTTGTTCTGTTGCTAAAATTGAGTAAAGGGTAAAATTGTGAGTTGACAGAATTATGGAGTATGGCACACCTTGTTGATTCTGTTAACAATATATCTTACAACATTTCACCTGGCAGAAGTCAATGATTTATAAATACATCAGATATTGCTCAGTAATTATGACACAGACAGTTCCTCTTTTGAACTTCAAGTTAAAGGGAGAATACTGTATGCCCAAGGTCTATGCATTTGATCTTGAAAAAAAATAGCTAGTTTCCTTGTCTTTCTAAGTCTGGCTTATTTTATAGCTAAGACATAATATATCTGTGCAAGCTTCCATATCATATTGTCAAAATAAGTAGCTAGATAGGTGCAGTCATACTGACCACAGACAAAATGCACAGTAAGTATTACATTTGACACAAGTAGTCATCAAATGAGCAAGAGACCCCAATAAATGAGTATAAAGTTACTACCACAGCCTTCTTCTTTATTACAGATATCAATATACACAAACTCTAGAAAGTCTTGTTATAATCATCATAAGATGCCATGATCAAACAGCATTTGTGGCTGCAGTCAAATGCTACATGGTACCTGGAGAAAACCACATAAAAACCTAAAACCCAAATCTAACAAATTTAGAATCAGTAAAACTTGAAAGATCACCACAAAAAAACAGAAAAGCTCATTCTAGAATTAGAAGGACTAATGTATAACATTTAATGACTACATATATAGATAATTAAGTTGCTGCTTCAAACATTTCATCATCTAATATTGCTGTAAAGACAGCAGCTGAAGCTGCTGCCTCACTTGTAGAACACATTCTGATGAAAAACCTAGAAAGAATTGCTGAGTCATAATACAGAGGATTATAATTGGGTCTCCAGTCATAACCAGCTTATTATGTGTTCCAAAGTCCCAAAAAGAAAGAGTATTCTTCCAAAGAGTTCTGAGATACAAGCTGCCTTTAAAAAAGTGTAAATGTAGGCAATGATATCAGGGAAAGCTCTGAAGGGAGGCATGCTGACAAGGCATAATGAGTCTTTAGAGGTGAATAAGGCTGGTCCAACCTCTCCATGTGAACAATGTAAGTCAGATGAGTATGCAGATTCACCTGAGGATGAGCAAGATTACTTTGGTGACACCGGGTTTACAATTTCTTCTTTAAATAAATAAGATTATAAAGTGGAGGCTTTGCAATCCTCTAAAGTAATCTACACCACCTGTAAAGACAAATGAAAGTTATGAACATACCATAATGACAGCTCTGAATGGTCCTTAGTCCATTTACTTTAGTCATTAGAACTGGGTGTCATAGGCTCCAGTCAGCTTGGCACAAGAAACTTTCCCAGGTTAATGCTCCTTCCCTTTACCAGTAATCAGCATGATCCACCCTCTTTTCCAGATTTACTGTGGCACTTGAAAGCACAGTACATCATAATCAGAACATATGTATAAAAAGGAATCTGAATGGAAAGATAGAATCAGCAAGAGAAAAGATTAGTATTGCTAGAACTGAATTCATTCTTAAGACTCAGTGAGTGTGTTCACATAGTGGACCCTGTTTCTAAAAAATCTCACCAGGATAACACTGATAATATAGACTGCATTTTATACATCACAGAGAAAATCATGTCAAAAAAATAAAAAAGAAGATTGGGTACACAGGCCCCAGGATAAAAAGTGCCCACCTTTTGTGTAAGCACTGGCACCAGAACTGGAAAAAAAGGCAGACCAGACAGGGATACTAGGTAAGTCTTAGAAATGGAGTAACAATTGGGCAAATTCTCAAGGAACACAAAAAACAAAGAGAAGATGAAAGCAGTGGGGATTAATTTAGTAGAAAGCAGAGGAGTAGATTCTACTTAGATTGGAGGTAGGATAGAGAAATAAAACATCAAAGGGTATTGCTGCAGGACACGTATGAGGCATCAAGTGACAGAACATTTACTTTGACAAGGGAAATAATGAAAAATAACTTCTAAAAATGGGAAACAGTGAAGTTAGACTTGGAGCAAAGACTGTAAGTATTGCACTGACACATAATATTGCATATCTTGTACCAGGGAGAAGCCTTCTGAAGCACTCTGGGAGGTCAGATAATGTGCAAATTTGAGGCTTGGATGAGGGGCTTCCTCCGTGAAAGGGAGGAAGCAAGGTTAAGCCGGAAGAAAATTATGCTAACCAAGGAATACAGGGGACTGGGAGTTCCTGACCCTGGAAACTATTCACAGACTGTACAATGTTCACTGTTGGAAAAATGCCTGGATATAGGGAGACCAAGTAAGTGGGAGAGGATGATATGAAAGAAGGCGAAGACATCATAGAAAAATAGTGAGAGGGAAGTGATGAGAGATGATTTCTGAATATCCAGTTGAAACCTCAGACTGAGCAGTAGTTTCATGTCTCATGTCAGGGAATCTTATCAACTGGAAAAAAGTATCTACAAACACAAGGCAATTCTCCAAATATGGAAATATATGAATGACTTGAAGCCTGCAATAAGTAATCACTGGAGCCTGGCACTTTTTAAATACCCTTGAAACAGTGGATAGATCAAAGGGTAAGAAGAGAATTGATAATGGGAGCCAGACACAGAAAAGCTTAAAACGAACTTCTGGATTCCTTGCAAATTGGAATCTGGTGATAAGCATCTTTTATTTCTGATGCTATCATGAAGCTGCTGGTGATAATGAGTGGTAACAGAGCTTGAATGGATAACATTTTGAATTTTGGAATTGTAACAAATCGACTGAGAAAAGAGGGATCTTAGACAGGTCTCCAAGTTCCTCCTTTTATTGGAACAGACAAAATCTTTGAATAGAAGCCTTCACACATCAGCGTTCAGGGCACAAGTTCTATCTCCACCTGAGCTAACATTTGCTGTGCAACAGAAGGAAACAGGGATATGTGGTTTGCAGGCTGAGGAAGAATTCCTTCAAATGGGGAAAGAGATTCCCATTGCCAAATGTACACTTTTTGGATAAGTCTCAGAACCCACTTGTCTGAGATAATTTGATGCCACTGTAGAAGATGGAGGAGTAGGCTGAGGGAGAGAAATGTAGGACTGACAGTTTGAGAAGATGTGGAGATAAATTGGCAAATAGTCATGCAAACTTTTTGGGCTGCCCTCGGTTCTGAGAGGCTTCCTCTTTTTTTTTTTTTTTTTTGAGTCTCCTCACCACTGCTTTTTGAAGTGCCACTTGTTTGAACTTGGCTGAGACTCCTTACTCTATTTCCTGGAAAATGATCCTGAAAAGGAAGAAAAGTTTTTAGCAAACTTTGAAACGGAGGGTTGAAAAATCTGAGTGACCACTTGAATCAATGTCCCTATCTCATCAAGCTTTTTACAGCAGTAGGGGTCCCAAACAACATATCTTTGTCCAGAGAATTCAAAATATCACCTTTGACATCTTCTGATAGGTTTTGAGAATGTAATCAAGCAAATCTTCTCATAACTGAACCAATAGCAGCTGCTCTGAAAATAGCAGCAGCAGCAGAATCATAAGAAAACTTCAAACCGTATTTTGTTAACTGAGCAGACACAGTTAAGGAATTTAATAAAGTTTTATACTCAGAAGTAGGAAGATTAACATGTGAGCCTGGTAGTTCATAATTCTGAGTTAAAGTGTCAGAAGAATAAACTTTCTTCCCAAATCTGTCAAAAGCTTTCCCATACTTGATGGAAGGACAGGGATTAGCATTCACAATATGTATACCAGTAGAAGACTACGATATCACTGCAGGATATGACCTGGGATTAGGAAAAGGTAGACTGCTGGACTATTACTAACAGGTGGGATATTCTACCAGGGATAGCATTAAGTCTGGCCAAGATAATAAAGCCAGGGCTATGTGGTACATAAGAGACATACAGGACTGAAGTACCTCAGAACTTTCTTGTCCCAGACCCAAAAGCCATAAAGGCAACAAAGTCAAGAGTGGTGAAGGAAAGGATATCACCTTAGTCTGCAACCAAAAAGGGGGGAAGGAGGGTGGGGTGAAATACTGCAACAGTGATCAGTCGAATATCTACTGGTATAGTATATTCTTACACAACTGTATTCTTTCTACGATCACTGTTGTATTACTCACATGGGAACAATGACAAAACTTTTTAAGTCTAGGGGAGGTGGAGGAGGAATGAAGATTGGAGCTGGAATCTAAAATTCCTTGAAAGATGGCTTTATCAAAATCAACTCTAGCCCTAAAAACTCTTGTAATGCTTGGTAGAAGTATGAACAGGTGACCACCTAACAGCTTCTAAAATAGACTTAGAGTCTAAACCTTTTTAAAAGGTACCAGAAGAAGCTGCAGTTCTGGTACAGTGTGCGTTAACCAAACCTGGCAACTCCTTATCATGAAGGAATAACAAAAGAAGGCAGCAGAAGAGATCCATTTGCAAACTGTCTGTTTGGAAACAGGAAACCCCACGTTTGTGTACAGAAAGGTAATGGAAAGCTGGTTTGTCGTTCTGATACCAAGATAAAACCTCTGTTGTCTAAGAATATCTAAATAATAGAAAATTCTGTCTCTCTCTCTCTCTCTGTTTTGAGGGAGGGGGAAAAGTTAAGTATGATAGTCTAGTTCAAAGAGAATTCAATGACCACCTTAGCCAGGTTAGTCCTGAGCGCAACCCTATCTTTATGAAACACCAAAAAGGGAGGAGAAGCCATGAGAGCTTATAGTTCAGTAACCCTTTTGGAAAAAGTAAGGGTCACTAGCACAACTGTTTTCCAGATACACACTTTTAAGGAAACAGAAAGCAAGCTCATGAGGAAGAAGAAAACTTTTCTAAAACATAATTCATGTCCCAAGAAGGAGGAACAGATTTTTGGGGGCTGAGGTAAAGGTCACTTTAAGAAACTGCCCAACCTCAAAATGTGAAGACAAAGGTGTATCAAAAGGAAGTCAGGTAAAAATGGTTGACAGATGTGCCTTAATGGAAGAATGTGCCAGACCTGAATTGAGCAGCTCAAACAAATAAGAAATAATGGTAGGAATACCCATTTAATAAGGGTCCTGATTCTTGTTGTGGCACCAAATAGAACACTTCTTCCATTTCGAAACATAAGACTTCCTTGTAGCAGGTTTCCTAACCTCATTTAATATCTGTATCATGTCCTCTGAAAATATGTGCATACTAGGAATTAAACTCCAATTATCCAGGGGGTTACATTCAAAGTCTGAAAGTTTGGATAACTTAGACAGCCCTTTTGCTGAGTGAGCAAGCCTAGCTAATGAGGTAATTTGTTATGATTGCTCTGGGCCAGATGAAAAAGAAGGGGGAATCAGTGCTGTCTGAGCCAGAAGGAAGTCACCAGCAGGATTTCTGATTTGTAATTCTTGACTTTCAAAAGAACATGAAAGCAGTATCCATCAAAGCAATCAAGAAATACCTTAAACAAATGAAACTAAGTACCCTATCTCCAGATGAAATTCCTGGTGATTTCTTAAAATAGCTGCCAGCACAATTTCCTTTCCAGTATGCATTCTCATAAATAGGTCTATTCAGGAATCACATGTTCCAGCCTTAGGGAAAAAAATCTCACATCATCCCACTTCACAAGGGAGGTAGCTCCAATGATACATCCAACTTTAAACCAACTGCCATTCATTCCCCACTTTCAAAAATTCTTTAAAAATGCATTCATAATCAATTAATGACTCATTTGCAAATAACCTCATTGCTCCCATACAACATGGTTTCAGACTAGGGCATAGCTCTACCACAGCATTCCTAAACTTCATCAACACTATTAACCTAGCCAGAGACAAAGGCCAACTGATTTCTGTCATCTTTCTGGATCTACCAAAAGCTTTCAGTGCTATTTCCCATAGCTTACTTCTAAATTGACTCTCTTTACTTGGCCTATTAAACACCACCACTAAGTGGTTCTCCAGCTATTTTTCCAATAGACTCCAATCTGTTAAATTGATTAATTCTTACTCATCCTTTCTAACTGTTAAAACAGGTGTTCCCCAAGGTTCCATACTGTGATCACTGCTTTTCAACATATTTACCAGCAAGCAAGACTCTGTCAAATGCTAAGCATCCCTCATACAATATGCTGAGGACACCTCATTAATCCATTCTGCCAGTAACCCAATTATTCTACAACACATCACCTAAGAGTCATTTCCATCAGGTGAAAGCTGACACCAGCTTCTACTCAATTAAAAAAAAAAAGCTGCTATTATTTCTCCCAAAAGCCCTTACATAGGTTTATAGGTGTTTACTAGGTTAATGACGACAAGGGCCTTTTTAAGCATAACCATGCATCCCAAATCTCTGACAAGTTCTGATACCCTTGATAAGTGTAAGTATGGGCTTGGGAGATGAACCATTTACAGGTTACCATTCGAGACATAGGTGCCAAACCAAGGATTAATTTCCAGTTTCCCATCCAATTGTCCAAGTTGCACTTGAATTGGGTTAGGGAGGAACTCTGCTTCACGTGGATGGGGAGCCTGTTCCATGGATGGGGTAGTCTCTGGGATACATATGTATCTCTCCAACAGGTCCTATTTATATCACAGGCAAAGTTTAAGTCTTTAGAAGAGGTAATTCTAGTGCTGTTCATTTTGTGAATATGCAGGAGGTCCATAAGAGTGGGGTCTGACAATGCCCTGTATGTCAGGCATAGCTCTCCCCTCAAAAGCCTGTAGGAGACACAATATAGGGATAGGGCCTTGAGGTGGTCTGCATAGGACATATTACCTATGCCCTGTATTCTTTTAGTGAGGAACCTCTGTGGATGTTCCAATTGTTGGATATGCCTGGTTATGTACATACCAAAGGGGGCATTGTACTCAATGATAGGTCTAATTAATGCTGAATAATGTGGAACAATGACTTCCTTAGACTTAGATGTCATACTTTTGTTTATAAGTTGTGCAACCTAGAATGATTTCTTCACCACTGTAGACACGTGATAATCAAAGGCTAGATTACTATGTAACACACCTTAAGTAAAATTTCTCAATTACAGCCTCTGATAACACCCCTACATAAGTCATCCCCCATACAAAGCTAATAGGCATCACAATTAATGATAACCTGAAATTTGACTTGCATGTGCAGCAGGTTATTAAAAAGCTCACCAAAAATTATGGAATTATGGACTATAGAACAAAAACTACTTAACTGATTCATCCAGGAAATTTCTGCCCTCTACACTCTACTCCTCACTTTACTATATGGCTCCTCGGTGCTGCTTAACCTTCAAGCTTTCATCCATCTTTGCTCACTGATGTAAAAGAAATATAGCTGAACAGAACCTCTTGTCAGACTGCCTAATCAGCTCCTGGGGAACTCTGCCTTAAAGTACGCTATCCTGTGAGAGCGTTTTTATTTCATTTCAGTCAGCGTTTCATCTTCCTTGTTCTCTGCTGGAATAGGAATAATGTTTAACCGAACCTCTTATCTGAGCACCTATTTAGCTCGTGGGGTACTCCTCCTTGAAGTATGCTATCCTGCGATAGCATTTTATTTTATAACATATTTTTCTTGGTCCCTGCTAAAAAGAAATAGAATTTAACTGACTCTGCTTTGAAGTACGCTATCTTGTGATAGAGTTTTATTCAATTTCAGTCAGCGTTCCTATTGATTTTTCTTCCCTGCTGGAAAAGAAATAGAATTCAACTGAACCTCCTTCCGGAGTACTTAATTAGCTCCTAACTGAATCTGCCTTGAAGTACGCTATACTGCGATAGCATTTTATTTAATTTCAGTTAGCGTTCCTAATGTTTTGTTTCCCCGCTGGAAATGAAATAGAATTTAACTGAACCTCGAACTGGAGTGCTTAATTAATACCTGGGGTATTCTGCCTAGCAGTACGCGCTCCTGTGAGAGTGTTTTATTTAAATTCAGTTAGCGTTCATCTTAATCCAAGGCTTAACTGGACACTGACTCCATTTTCTCTCAGAGTGACTGATTTAAATTGCCTTATTTGTGGATAATGTATCTGCTTACTACCACCGATACCTGACTGACTTGTTATGATCAAGTGTTGATCTGCCGGCTATCTGTTTTGGTGGGTTGGGCTGCTTAGCTGCTTTTAGCGATCAACAGTATAAAACCCTGTTTAAAGTCCTGACCACACAGTTGTTGCTACATGATCGTTTAATGCCACATTAGCCATACTTTGTATCCGCAATTGCCCTGTAAATAAGGACTTCTTTCTCCTTGTGCGGGCATCCAGAAAGGCATTACCCCCCCAGATTCAAAGTTTGCTGAGTTGCTTTCAGATGCTCTTTCTTCCCTTATTAGATCTACACGTTAACTGCTGTCATGTGAATGTTCTTTTGGCTAACCTCTGTGGGAGTTGCACTCATCTTTTCCTAGTGGCCATTACCTTGCACATCACTCAGAGTACTAGACCAGTAATTATTGAATTAGTTATCCTGCCCTAAGTAGTAGTTCATCTAATTATAAGCTACTGTGATTAATTGATTGTGATATAGCTGCATTTTAGTAATTCTAATTAGATTTATGCCATCACAAGTCAGGCATTTTTATTTTTTATTTGTTTGCTTACCTTTTACTTATTGCAATTTTAAAGAGTATCTCTCCAATCCCTTGTGCTTGCTCATTATACAAATTGCTTAGACTTTGTCTTGGTAGCCATCTGGAGGTACTAATTTAAGATTGTGTTTTTTGTAATCCTTACACATTGTATAATCACTGTCTGCACTGTATTTACCTTAATTGCCTTAATAGTACCACTAGTACTTTTGTGTAGCCTTCACACCTAATGTATATCTTATCTTTCTACTCCTCCTAGCTCTTTTCCTCCTATCCTGCACAAAACAACCTGCCTGGTCATTAAGGACCCTTAAATTTCTACCTTTAACCATCCCAACAACTGGCCAACTAATCTCTGCTGTTGCGGCGTATAATTCCCTGTTTTAAACAGGTCAAGAAAGTATGTTCCACCGTGGTCCTAAACATTATAGTTGATCTGATATATTTCATATTGCACCTGTTATTAAACTTAGGCTGTTTTTTGCAAAGTACAATGTACCTAGCTTAGTATAAATTTTAGCCACGGAGTCAGGAAGCCAGCAGCCACACTCCTCTCTGTCCTAGCACCAACTGATTTTCCCCCTCCCTGACCCCTCTTTCTGAGCCTCCTCTAACTGCTATTTCTATTACAGACACTGTATTCTACGCTCTTCCCACTAGGGGCACTCTAATCCAGCCTTGTGCAAAAGCTTTTCACCTACTTTACCTAGTTTCTCTTTCTAAATGTCCTTATCAGTCTCATTTTCTACTTTCCTTATCAGTTTTTCACCCCTTGACTAGCTTCCAACCTTCCTGTGTTATCTCACTGCCCCTAGCATCTCTTTTCCCTCTTCCTAGCTGTTTTACTAATTCTTTTATTGTTCCCACTCCAATATCCTATCTTAACTTTGCACTGCTTCACCGCATTCTACTTAGCTGTGACCACTTTCTCTGCCTCAGGAATCTCCTTCCTCTCTGACTGTCTCTGGAAAATCTTTCACATAGCTGCTCTAACCCACTCCATTCGCCCTGCGGGCTCACTCCATTCCCCTACCCTAACCCCAATTCCCACCCACCCCCAGTGGTCCTAGCTTTATACTTCCATTGCCACACCCCCTCCTACTAACACCCTATCACATACTACTTCCACTTAACAACCACAGCCCCTACCTCAACAAATACTTAATTAAGCCAATTTACCTTTAGGTCCACTCCCTAACCTTTCCACAGCTTATCCTGTATTGCTATAGTTTGCAGCTTCACTCTTATAACCATCATTTATTCAGTTTATTATTCACTTCTTCCCTCAAGCTACCTCATCTCATATAACACTTTCTCCTTCTCTCACCTTTATTCCTACCCACCTCTATCCCTCTACCAACATATTATAACTCCTCTTTTACTCATCCTAATGGACCCAACATACAAATCTTTATTCACAAACCTACTACTCTTAACTACAACTCTTGCTTCTCTAACCATTCCATACACACTAACCTTCTTTGAATATTCTTCTCTTTCTGAGCAACACCACTCCTACCAACAAACTCTACCTCTTTTGCACATAATCTCACTTAAACATAGTAACATAACTGCCACCTTCATCTACATACTTTCAAAGTACCATAGACCTAATCATGTTACTTACTTCCCTGTCAAAAAACTCAATTCAATTACTACAAAATCCTTAAGTTTGTACAATATCCTCTACAACACCCCCTATTAGATGGTGATATTCATCCAAACCCTGGCCCCAATACTAATACTCCCAATAACCCTCACAGTCTAACATTTCCTACTATTACTACCTCTAATAGACCATCTAACTCCCTCCTGATACCTCACCTTAACATCTGCAGCATTAACAATAAAATTGCCCACCTACATGTACTATTAGAGGTGCACTCATTTGACATTCTCTGCATTACAGAAACATGGCTAAAACCCTCTACTCTGGACCAGGAGATTACCCCTCCTGAATATAATATCCTAAGATATGACCGCAAAATTAAAAAGGGTGGAGCAGTAGCCATTTTGTATAAATCTGAACTCCAAGTGTCACCCTTCAATGTGCCACTACCCTCAGATACCAATGCAGAAACCCTTACTGCCAAGCTACAAATCAATAACTCCAAATCTATCTATCTAATTTGCACATATCTCCCTCCTGGAAATAATATTAATACACTTGAAAACATACTTAGTCACCTATCTACCCACCTACCTCAGGAAACCATTGTATTAGGAGACTTTAATATAGACTGGGCAACCTGTAGTTCCCCTAATCCTACCAATCACATAAATCTACACAGTTTCTCACAGATAATAACCACCCCTACTAGAATCCATAAGCCAAGCAGCAAGGAAACCAGCCTAGACTGGATCCTTCTCAACAGCCATCTTGATACTTATAAACCAGGAACCCTTCCCGATGATAACAGTGATCATATGCTAACCTATATCATTAAACAAAAAATTGACAGCCCTAATACTAATAATTTTAAATCCTCCCGCTCCAAAAAATTCTTTAATCCAGACAGCTTCCAAAACGAACTAAAAGCATGTGACTGGTCACCTATGTCTCATCTTCAACTTGATGAAGTAGTGACCTACTTTAATACTAGATTCCTTCAAATCCTAGATTACTACGCCCCCATTTACTCATCCCGAATAAGAACCAAAATTGCCCCCTGGCTTACAAAACATACTAGGCAAAAGATCCTCCTCAGAAATAAAATTTGGGCCAAATGGAGAGCCTCCAAAAGTCCATCAGATCACCTTTACTTTAAACAATTAAGAAATGCTACCAAGAAAGACATTCTCAGAGACAAAAAAAGACTATTACCTTCACCTTCAACAAACCCACCACCAAAAACCACAAAAATTCTGGACAGGCATTAACAAACTTCTTAAACCAGGGCACTCTAAATCTCCTGCCCTTCAGGATTTAACCATAATAACTCTAACCTGATACCTGATGCCTTTAATAACTATTTTACAGAAGCCATTCTAACCCTAGCTAATACTTTACCATCCATCACCACTCCACCATTAAATACCAATAATACTCTAACTCCAACCTTTCATATTCAACCTGTACCCACATCCCTCATTTGCAACCTCCTTCAAAAACTTAAACCATGCTCCCCTTCTGCTGACTGTCTTCCAGCAGAATTCCTGCAAATTGCAGCTAAAGAAATGTCCTATCCCATCTCCATCCTTATAAATAGAACAATTTTAGAAAGCAAAACCCCTTCCATATGGAAAGTATCCCATATCGTCACTCTACATAAAGGTGGGTTATCTACTGAGCTCTAAAACTTTCAGCCTATCGCCTTATTCTCTCCAATAGCTAAAATAATGGAAAAGTGTATACACAAACAACTACTTGCCCACCTTCTCCATAACAATTTATTTGCCGACTGCTAGCATGGTTTTAGGCCATTCCATAGCACAACAACTGCCCTGCTATAGTTTTCTGACTCCATAAACAAAAATCGTAACAATAATACTTTCTCCTCTGCACTGTTTATTGACCTCTCAAAAGCCTTCGCTATGGTGAATCATAACATGCTTATTGACATACTAAAAGCCAAATCACTTGACACACAAGCACTACAATGGTTTAAATCCTATCTTGAAAACAGACAGCAAGCAGTACTTTGGGATAATAATCTTTCTACTTCCCTCCCTGTAAACATTGGAGTACCACAAGGGTCTATATTAGGACCCCTTCTCTTTTCATTGTTTATTAATGATCTACATACCAAAATTCCTCAAGCCACCTGCATACAATATGCAGATGACTCAACTTTAATTTGTTCAGCCAAATCCATAACCTCTCTCCAGTCCCTCACTCAAACAGTATTTAACAGTGTTGAAAATTGGTTTATGCAACACTACCTCCTTTTAAACCCCCAAAAAACTAAATTATTGCTCTTTGCTCATACTCATAAGTCACCTCATCCACACTTCACAGTAACCTCTAACAATGGAACTAACATATCCCCTGACACTACAACCCGTCTACTGGGAGTAAGAATTGATAACAACCTTAGCTATGATGACCATATTAATGCTACAATAAAGTTTGTCAACAAAAAAACTAGGCACCCTTTACAAAATCAAACCCTTCCTTACCCCTTCAGCCAGAATCACTTTTGCCCAGACTCACCTGATCTCTACCCTTTTCTATGCTTCTGCGATATATACCAACCTATCTAGAAACAACCTCACCAAACTTTCTACTAGTTATAATAACATAGCCAGATTTGCCACTGGCACCCCTTTCAGAACTCACCACTGTCACAACCTCAAAAAACTGGGATGGTTAGAACTGCAGAACCTACTACTTTGTCAACAACTAGTTATCACCCAAAAGATCCTTTATCACCCTAATAATACCCCAATTCTTGCTAATCTGATTACCCCCTACAAAAATCTTGCAACTCTACGCTCAGCTAACAACATTCTAGTCTCCACTATTAAATCTAATAACAAACCTGGGGACTCACTTTTCGCCAACACAGTAGGAAAAAGCTGGAACCACCTTCCTAGTGAACTTTCATCTCTTGCTTCCACTCATCTCTTTAAAAAGCATCTTAAAGAATATCTTAAAACTCACTGGCTTTGTCCCTGCTCTAACCCTGACTGAAATACCCTGACTGTTATCTCTTTCCCCTTCTTGCTCTCCTTACACTTCTATACTCCACTGTTCTATGTCACATACCTGTAAAAAAAAAAATTATATATGACATGTTTAAAACTCAATATTTTTTTTTCCTTTTTTTGATTGCTCTCTCTCAAATTATTGCTCTCAGTATTTGATCTTAGTGTTAACCTATATAACTTATGTTAACCTCAATGTAACAATGTCCTGCAATTTATTTTGACTATTACTGTATATTGTAATATTTGTCACTACTTATGCTTGGAGCTTTTCTCCCTGGGCCTCTACTGAAAATGGACATATATCCAGTTAGACTAGCCTGGTCAACAAATGTAAAATAAAATAAATAAGTAAACTAAACCAGTGTTACAACAAAATAGCAAAATGAGCCGCTAATTCATCAAACAGAATCCATGACTGCTTAGCCCTAAAACAGCTTAATTGGCTTGAATTACCCAAGAAATTCACTAACACCTCCATTTCTCCTAGTCCACACATTCATATACAAACCAGAACAAAGCAAAGGCCTACTAATGACTTATTACATACATACACTCCTACTAGGCCACTTCAATCTGAAAATAAAATGCTCCTCACTACCTACAAACCACATCTGTCAGTAGGAAACTCTTATCTATTCCAGCTATGTAGTTCACTCCTGGAACTACATTCCCCTTATCCCTTAAACATAATAGCTATCTTTCCGATTTCAAGACCAATTAAAAAATATATAACACTTGTACTTGTGCCTGGACAAACCTCAGAACAGATGCATGACCACCGACTTACTATAACTATGTTTTTCTCACTCTTAATTAACTAACACCTCCATATCTTATCAGGCAGTAATGGCCTAACATCAAAAGAAGCTTTCATTTTATTTATTTATTTAACATTTGTTAACCGGGAAAGTCCAACTTGGAACAAAGCCAATCTTCAGTGGAGGTCTGGGGAGAAATGCTCCAGACGCTTGTCTTTGTAACATGGGAGGAAACCGGAGCACCTGGAGAAAACCCACATGAACGCAGGGAGGACATGCAGGCTCCACACAGAAAGTACTCCAGTCGAGAACTGAACCAGAGAACCTCTTGTTGTGAGGTGACAATTCTACCGCTGCACCACTGCGCTGTCAATTAACGATACCATACTACTAATGTATGCTCTTCTACCCCTTCAGGCAACACTTTCTGCTATTTATTTTCCTCTCTAATGTCATTCCATAACACTTTCTTCTTTCTAATAATAATTTCTCTCTCTCCAGGTCCTGAAGTCTCCCTTCTGCTAATTACTCCTTCTCATCTCAGTCTATTTTGGCAGCAGAATACTCTATTATTTCTCATTTCCATATATAATTATAAATATAATCGGTACTTATGTATTATCGCAACCAGATTTTGCGACATCTTTTACTTTCGTCACTTTTACTGAAATGGCCTCACTGAAGTGTGATATGGAAGGGTAGACTGGCAGAAAGTCTGCTGGGGATATCGGTCGGGGTTTTAAAAAACTAGTAAGACATAATTTTGAGGTGTGTGGGTAGCGTCCTTTAAAGACGTCAAGCATTGAATTCAGTGATTGCAGTGGTTGTGTGTGTGTACGTGTGTTGGGCTGAAAGGAGTGCAGGAGTTAGCGTAGGATCTGTGGAATGGATTACTTTGTACTGCAGCTCCTTTTGGTGAAGGACTACTACTTCTTCGGCGTTACCTTTTTTTTTTTTTGGATGTATGACAGTATTATGAAGGTTAGAAACAGGTTTGGTGGACTTAGCTTCATCATTGAAACGGCTGATAAATAATACAGGTTTGAAAACAGAGATTTCCTACTTCACCGACTACAGCATGTGGAAGGAACACGTTTGTAGTAGAATGGGACTCAAACGACAGGAGATGCTGGCGGTAAAAGGGGAAACCTGCTTTTGAACCTTAGTTTTTTTGAGCCGTTTCAATGATAAACCTTCCTAAAAGTACAAAAACATTACAGAACACGTCTCTAACCTTCATAACACTGCAGTGCTACTATCTGACCTAAACAGAAGCAACCAGCATTACCGCAAAAATCTGGTTGCAATAATATGTAAGTACCATATAATCAATATTTGAATAACTATTTCTTAGTTTACTTGACTTAGACTATCCACATCTGCAGAGTGTCTTGCTACTTGCAGTTCATGTTATACTCTTGATCATACTTTAGCCTGATAACATTCTGTAAATGTATTTCAATCTGTTTGTGTTTCATCTGTTATGGGGATTTTCTCCTCTTGTTTATAATTTGCTTATCAGTTATTGTAAAATGTATTTATGTGTGTTTCGTGGAGCCTTGCTCCCCAGCCCATTGTAAAATCTTTAATCCCTTTGTATATAATTACTCATCAACTACTGTTTAAATGTTTTTGAATCTGTTGTGGAGCTTTTCTCCCCGGCCTTCTGCTGGAAATGGGCCACTAGCTCAGCCAGACTTTACCATTTACCAAAGGACAAATAAATAAATAAATAAATACATAAATAAAGTAAAATAAACATTGGGAGGTAAGACACAGGTGAGAGAATTCAGAGAGTAATATCTCCTTTCAGAGAAAAGACATGGTGTTCATTTTCCAAGCTTCTGGGCTTTGAAAACCTTGAATAGAACAGATTGGGCTGCCTGTTCTGACTGGAGGCAAAGACATCAAATTGAAAAATACCCCACTCATGGAAAATTTGCAGGAACGCCTCTGTGTTTAGCATCCATTCATTAGAGTCTACCTTGGATCTGTTCAAGTAATCTGCTACTAATTTCTTCTCTGAAGGAATGTAAACTACTAACATGGACAGATTGTGCTGTGTAGCTATGTCATAAGCAGTCACTGGTAATCTGCATAGGTGGTAGGATCTTGTCCTACCCTACTTGTTTATGTACCACATAACTATGGTATCTTCTGTAAATATTCACAGATGGCCTGGAGATTAGAGATGATGCACAGATTTTAAAGCTAGAATCACCAGCTTATTTTCCCTGATATTTAAGTGGTCCTTTCTGCCACTTTTGGACCACACACTCTGGACTTTTACATACATAGAGCAAGCTCCCATGCCAGGTCTAAGGCACTTCTGTAAAGGTCTTGGCAAGGATAAAGAAACTGAAAGGGCACTCCTAGATTGAGTGATACTTGTTTGATTCACCAATGAAACTCCCTCTTGATGAATGGCAAGAAAGAAATTGGGAATTTCAGAGGATGGAAAAGTTGAGTCTATGTTGATATGAGATACCACTGAATCTGACTCATATGGAGCTTGGCTTAATAAATCATTAAAACAGCTGAGGCCATAAACCCCAGTGCTCTCAATATTTCTCTTGCTGAGGTCTGTGGTCACATCTAGAGGAAGAAGAAACCAGAAGTATTCCCTTAGAAACACTACTTTTTTACTGAGGAAGAAAGGCAGTCATTGACACAGAATTGAGTCTGCAACCCAGAAGCATTAGATCCTGGAAAGGAAACAAAAGCTATGTACTCACCATAATATTAGATTTGTGTTGTCATATTCCATCCATTCCTCTATACATGGGTCTTGAATCCAACATCGGATCTGCCCTCAGCCATTTGGAAGCATAGGAATATGATGCTCAGACTCCTCCCCCCACCCATAATCCCATTGCACACAAGGAGCTACCTCGGATGAAGGCTGCTCCCTTAAAACTACCAAAAACTATCTTATTAAGAAGACATAAGCATATAAGGAAGTAGGTATAAAACAGTGGTCTGGGAACTGTGGAGACCTAGCTAAATCTTCAGGAAAGGCAAAATCAGTTAGACTGTCCAGATAGTTATAACTGATATATAAAAATATGGTTGGGAAATGGAGGGAGGGTAGTAGAGGAATGGATGGAATATGACAACATAGATCTAACGTTATGGTGAGTACATAACTTTCATATCTGATGTTATCTTTTCTGTCCATTTCTCTGCACATGGGGCAGAGTCTCCAGCTACTTGAACTCTTGGGAGGTCTTATGGAAAGATATTCCTAAGCACAGCTGAACCAAAAGAAGCCCTGGACCTGGAATGATTGTCCAACTGATAATGAGAAATGAAGGTGTGGACTTTGGATCAGACAGCTGCAGCACAAATGTCATCGACTACAGAAAAAAGCTGTAGATGATGCCACATATCTTGCTCAATAAACCTTAGGTTTTGAAGGAAGAGATACGCCCTTCTGTTTGTAGACAAAGGAAATGCATTGAGACAACCATCTAGATAAGGAGACCTTAGATACTGCTTGTCCCAGTTTAGAATATGAAAAGGAAATGAATAGTTGGTCAGACTTCCTGAAAGACTTAGTGTGGTACAAGTAAAAATGCAGCTGACGATGAACATGTAGCAAATGTAAAGTATATTCACCTCTGTTCAAATAATCTGGGAAAATACTGGCAGGTTTATGGCCTGATTAATGGAAATTTTAGAAGCCACCTTTGGAATTAAAGATGGATTTGTTCTCAAATAAACTTTAGTCTTTGTGAAAAACCAAATAAAGAGTTTGGATGAAAGTTCATGTAGCTTTGATATCCTTCTTGCAGAGGTTATAGCTACCAAAAAAGGTCCTCTAGGATAGAAAATTTAAGTCGACTTTAGTAACAGGTTCAAATGGGGGTCCTGTCATGGACTGCAAAACAACGGTGATAACCCATGATGGAAATGGATCTGAGTGGGGGTCATAGAAGAAAGGCACCCAGGAGAAAAGCCTTAGATAGCCAAAGAGAGGCTATATAGGGTATGACCTTCATCAATACAAAACAAAGAAATGGCAGCTAATTGAACTTTGGTAGCAGAATAACTATCCCTACCTTGAAATAGATGGGATAGGATTTCCAGTATTGCAGGAACAGGAGCTGAAAATGGATCAAGGTATCTCTCTTAGGCCCACATAGAAAATCTTTTCCATTTGCCCTTGTAAATCTTCCTAGTAGAAGGTTTACGTGAGGAAGATAAAATGTGTACAATAGAGTCTGGACTGTTGAACCATCATAGGAATTGAATAAACCAATCAGTTATAGTTTTCATATGTCTGGGTGAGGCTGGCTAGACAGGTGTGATATCAAATTTGGGTCAGAGCCCAAGTCCAAGGAGGCTGAAATAGATGAGGCCAGAGGAATGGAAACCACACCTTTTGAGGCCAATGAGGAGCTATAAAGATGACAGAAACCTCAACTCCAATACTTTCTGAAGAAACTTTGGAATTGGGAGGAAAGGCATAAAGTCAGGGGGGGACAAGGGTGGGTTAGAGCATCCCCGGATGACTCCTCCTTGTGCGGTTCAGAGCAAAGAAATCATTGCATTTGGTGTTTAAGAGGGAAGCAAAGAAATCTCAACAAGGATGGCCCAAATGGTTGAAAATCTTCTCTGCTACAAAGGAATTGAGGGACCACGCATGAGGGAGAAGAACGGATCTGCCCAAACTGTCTATTTTATAAGAATGCTGGACTTCCCCAAGACATGCATTGCTACTAGAAAGTGGTGAGATGATATAATCCACTGCCATACTCTCATGGCCTCTTGACACAGTGGGTAAGATCTGATTCCTCCTTGTTTGTTGATTTAACAAATGACAGCCATGTTGCTTGTTTGAACTGAAATCACATCCAAGAGAAGAGAGTCCTGAGAGGCCTGCAATACTAGGAGGATTTCTGTCATATCCAAGACATGGATGTGAAGATTGTCTTCCATAGGAGCTCATATACTCTGGACTGTCCTTCCATGATAATGCCCACCTCACCTCATTTGGGGGGGGGGGGCATCAGTGGTCACTGTGGCCTGTGGAGATTTTAGGGTAAAAGGATGGCCCTGGGGAAAAAGGAGGGAGGTTATCCACTACCAAATATAGTATCTGCAAGTGCTTGTAAGAATGACTGGATGAGACATGAGTTGTTCCCTGGTGGACCACTGGACCACGAATGTCCATTGAAGAACTCTCATATAAAATCTGGCAAGTGGTGCCAAGGTAATGAAGGCAGCCATGGAACCTAAATATTGAGGACTGTCTTGTCTGGTGGCTGCTTGTGGGACATAACTTGTTGAGCTTGTTGATGGATGGACGATATTCATGACTGTGGAAGTTTTGTAACCAGCTATCTTGTATGGAGAAGAGCTCCACTAAATTCCAGAGACTGGGGTGGCTGTAGATGAGATTTCTGTAAGTTTACCATTATCCCTAGGTCCTCGCATAAGTGGAGCAAGGAGTCCCTGGCAAGGTTGAGTGAATCCCTTGATGGGGTGGTTATAAGCCAGTCATCCAAACAAGGAAATACCTGGAATCCCTGCAGTCATAAATGAACTGCTACTACTACCATACGTTTGGTAAACACCCAGGAGGTTGTGGAGAGTCCAGATGACAGACCTCTGAACTGGTAGTGACTGGCTCCCTCCCAGAAGCAAAAAATACTTCATTGAGCACCTGTCCATTTTGATGTGGTAGTATTCATGACTGAATCATGACAAACCATAATTTGGTTCGAAAAACACATTTGTGTAATTGACTTAGATCCAAAATTGGTCTTAGGTCCCCTATTTTCTTTGGTATTAAAATTAATCTTGAGTAAATTCCAGATCCTCTCTGGTCCTGTGGGAACCTCTTGGATGACTTGATTTTTCAGAAGCTTCTGTATTCCTAAAGCTGCAAATTCTCTTTGAGAGGATGGGAGATCAGTAATCATCTTCTGAGGTGAAGGAGTAGAGTGAGTTGGAATGAAGTAGCCTTTGGTAATTATTCTCTTTACCCACTTGTCTTGTGTGATGGTTTTCCAGGATGTGGGGAGGAGAGATAAACACGCCTGTTGACTGCCTCCAGAGTAGGATAGTCAGGCAACTTTTCAGGGGTACTGAAAGGGCTTCTCTGGGAATGGACCCCTGAAAGCCTGATTCTGAGGACCACCTCAGGCTCTTGGGTCATGTCTGTTGTTAGAGTTTCCCCCTCTGTCAGAGAGAGCTTGGTCTCCAGGAGTGTCAGATGAAAATCCCTCAGATTTTCAGAACCACATTCCCTTCCCGCCTTCTGATTTCTAGAAGAGGTCTTCTGGGGAGTTGAGAATTTGATCCCCACAGCAGATGGGGAGCATACCTCTCAACCTCTTAGAGCAAGAAATCAGGACAAAGCCATTAATAAAAGTGGGACAAAGGCCCAAAAATAGGGACAATTTTTAAATATTGCTCTTACAATCTTAGAAAATCGATAGAAGAACAGGTTTTGCATTATCATTAATTTTCTGAAGGATATGAAGTCTGAAACTCAAATGTCTGTCATTGTTTTCTAACTTCAGTCTTTAATGATTTACCACTATTTTGCCAGAAAACCACAATTTTATGAAAAACAGACCAAAAATATAAGACCAAAATCTGGACGTTCTGTAAAAATATGCACAGTTGAGAGATATGATTGGGATTTATCATCCTGTTCACTTCTGAAAATGGTCTCTTTAACTTTTGGACCAAACAGGAGCAATCCATTATAAGTGACATTAATGAAGGACGTCTTGAAGTGCTCTGCAAAATCACAAAAGCTGCATTCATGCATGCCTTATGATAGATGTTCACTTCTGAAAATGGTCTCTAACTTTTGGACCAAACAGGAGCAATCCATTATAAGTGACATTAATAAAGGACGTCTTGAAGTGCTCTGCAAAATCACAAAAGCTGCATTCATGCATGCCTTATGATAGAAAAAAGAAGTTATGTCCTTACCATAACGTTCCATGTGGAGTGTTCATCTCGCCTTTGTTCTTACACACGGGTATTGAGCTGATCCTCGGCTCCGAGTCGGCTGCATCGCAAAGCTCTGAATCTCAGAGAAGCTCAAGACCAGCCCATATCCCACAATCCTCCCTGCCATTACTCAGATCTAGTTTGCAAACAAACCAGACCAAAAAATCCAACACCTCCGGTGCAAGAACTATACACTCTCTCAGACATTCAGAGACACTCTCTCACCATAACAATAATTAAGGGTAGAAACATATACCCCATGATACACGGGACCATATACCCCGGAAGGGGTTAAGACAAGTCGATCAGAATCTGATCCTACCAGTTCTTCCAAAACACGTGGGGAGGGGAAGGGAGGTAATGTAAGAACAAAGGCGAGATGAACACTCCACATGGAACGTTATGGTAAGGACATAACTTCTTTATGTGAGAGTGTTAAATCTCGCCGTTTGTTCTTACACACGGGTAATGTCCCTAGCTCCGTCACCCCGAGTGACTTATGGAAGAACGTTCCTAAGCACAGTGGAACCAAACAATGTCCTGTCTTTGGAGACTTTGTCCACTCTATAATGAGTGATGAAAGTATGTGGCTTAGACCACGTGGCTGCTGCACAAATAGTGTCCAAAGGCAAGCGAGCTGCATGAGCTAAGGAAGTGGAGACGGATCTGGTAGAATGGGCCTTAGGTTTAGTGGGTAAGGACTGATTTGATTTAGAGTATACAAAGGCTATACAATCAGCAAGCCATTTAGAAAATGTACATTTAGTAATTGCCATGCCCTTTTTATTGTCTGCAAACGCGACGAAGAGCTGATCTGTTTTCCTGTAAGCTTTGGTCCTATCCAAATAAAATCTTAATTGCCTGTGAACATCCAACTTGTGCAGCATATACTCCAGTTTGTTAGTATGGTTCTTGAAAAACTATAGACTGGTTAATATTCGTAACTGAACATACCTTTGGAAGGAACGATGGATTTGTACGCAAAGAGACTCTATCTGGATGGAATATCAAGTAAGGTGGTCTGACCGATAATGCTTGCAACTCTGACACTCTACGAGCTGAAGTCACAGCGACGAGGAACAGCGTCTTCCACAATAAGAACTTTAAGAGGCAGGATGAAGCAGGTTCAAAGGGTGGCAACATGAGTTGTGACAGTAACAAATTCAAGCTCCATGGAAAGAAAGGTTGTCTGACGGGCGGTCTAAGATGGAAGGTTCCTTTCATAAAGGCCTTACAAAGTCTGTGAGACATAATGGGAGAACCTTCCTCACCAATATGGAAGTTTGATATGGCTGCCAACTGTACTCTTAGTGTGGAAGTAGAGGCTCCTTCGTGAAAGAGGATAGATAAGAATTCCAAAACTTTATGTAGAGGAGCTACCAGGGGGTCTAAGTGTTGGCTAGACACCCAGTACACAAAGCGTTTCCACTTACTCCTGTAGAGTTTAGTAGTGGAAGCTTTATGAGAAGCAACCAGAATGTGTTGAACTTCTGGGGAGAGTAGATCAGACCTGGCTAGGCAGGGAAGCGGAGTAGCCAAGCTGCTAGTTTGAGGGACTGAAGAGACGGGTGAGGAACTCCCGATGAATGGGTCAGTAGATCTGGTACTGGGTCCAGAATCCATGGTTCCTTTATTTGATAGGCTCGAAGAAAGGGGAACCATACCTGCCGAGGCCAGAATGGGGCTATGAGTATTATTGTCCTTTCCAGGTTCCTGGCTTTCTGTAGAAATCTGGGAATCAAGGGAGTAGGAGGAAATGCGTATAGGAGACCTGGGGGCCAATCGTGTATCAGTGCGTCCCTGGGGACATCAACCGGAGGGGGTAGAAGGGCAAAGTAGCTTCTGCATTTTGCATTCAACGGGGAAGCAAACAGATCGCAGCAAGGCTGGCCACATTTGCGGAAGATCTTTTCCGCCATCTGTGGATTGAGGGACCACTCGTGAGGTAACAGGATGGCTCTGCTCAACCTGTCCGCAATGACGTTGGATGACCCCGGGATGTGCATTGCTATCAGAAAGCGACCCGTGGACTCTGCCCATTGCCAAATTCTCATGGCCTCTCTGCATAACGGGTAAGACCTGGTTCCCCCTTGCTTGTTTATGTACCAGACTACAGACATGTTGTCCGTCTGAACTGCTACTGTTCCTAGAGGTAAGAGGGCTTGGAAGTGTTGCAACGCCAGGAACACCGCCCTCAGCTCCAGAACATTTATGTGTAGAGTGTACTCCATGTTGGACCATTTCCCTTGGACTGTTCTTCCCCACCCTATCAGGGAAGCGTCCGTGGTTATTGTGGCCATTGGACTGGGTAGAACAAACAGACGACCCATAGTGAGGTTCTGATTGCACACCCACCATGAGAGGTCCCATCTGCAAGTGTCTGTTATCAGAATCTCGTGCGCTAGGGGTAAGTGTTTGAACGACCCCTGCGCGAAGAGCAGCCATTGTAGGATCATCATGTGTAATCTTCCCATAGGAACTGAGATTAGTGACGCTGCCATTAGTCCCAAAACTTTCAACACCAGTTTGGCTGGGGCTTTCTTGCTCTCTAGTAGAAGAAGAACCTGCTGTTTGAGGGCTGACGCCCTTATTAGAGGGAGCTTTAGCAGTGTTGATCGTGTATCTAGGTCTGCTCTGATGAATGAAATATGCTGTGAGGGCGATAAGCAAGGCTTTTCAAAGTTTATCGAAATCCCTAGGTGGGAACAAAGGTTGACTGTGTAGTCTCTGGCTTGCAAGAGGCGACGCTCAGTGGTGGCGGTGAGGAGCCAGTCGTCCAGATAGGGAAACACCTGGAATCCTTGTCGTCTCAAGTGAGACGCAACTACTGCCATGCATTTGGTGAATACCCTGGGGGCTGAGGTGAGTCGAAAGGGCAGAGCTCGAAACTGAAAGTGACTGGTTCCCAGCCAGAAGCACAGGTGATCTCTGGATGGTCTGGCCATTTTGATGTGGTAGTACGTGTCTTTGAGATCTATAAAGCACATTCAATCGTCCTTCTGTAAGAATGGAAGGATTGATTGAAGCGTGACAATCCGGAACTTTTCCTTCTTCACGAAGGTGTTGAGATTGCTGAGATCTAAGATCGGTCTCCAGTCCCCTGTCTTTTTTGGAACTAAAAAGAACCTTGAGTAAGTTCCAGATCCTCTTTGGTCCGCCGGGACTGGTTGGATGACTCTGTTTTTGAGCAGCTTTGAAATTTCTACAGCTGCTGGGCTTCGCAGACGGGGTGGCACATCTGGAAACCTTCTTTGTAGAGTTGGAGTTGATGTGAAGGGGATTTTGTATCCTCTGGTTATAATGCTTTTTACCCAGGAATCTGAAGTAATATTTAGCCAGGCCAGTGGGTATAAAGCCAAGCGACCCCTGACTGCCTCCAGAGCAGGACAGCCGGGCCTCCCTCCAGGAGTGCTGGAAAGGCTTCCCAGGGACGGAATCCCTGTCACCTTGGTTATGCGGACCCCCTCTGCCGCTGGGGTGGCGTCTTCCATTTCTACCCCCCCCCTCTGCCTCTGGAGGGGGTATCACTCTGTGTGGCTTGGAAAGATCCCTGATTCTTATGGAACCACATTTTCCCACCTCGTTGCCCTTTTGGGTACGGTCTAGTAGGAGCGGAAAAACGGACCCTGACAGCAGACAGGGTCTTTCCCTCTTGCTCACACCGAGTCAGAGTCTCTTTAACCTTGGGCCCGAAGAGTGTGGCACCATCAAAAGGGGCATTGGCAAAGGAAGACTTGAAGGCTTCCGCAAAGGAGCACAGCCACATTCAGGATTGTCTTCGAAGAGCAATTGCTGAAGCTGCAGCTCTACTCGATCCTTCGGCTGCATACGAGATGAGCCTCATGGATGAATTTACTATGGAGGTAAGGGTGTTAAGTTGTGCTGTTACCTTATCTGAAACAGCAGCATCAGTGTCACCCTGGGGGGTATCTGTCCGCTCCTTGATGAGATCCCTCTGCAGACGTGTGAAATGAGTCAAATAGTTTAGCGAACGCATGGAAAAAGTCGCTGAACTAAAAATGGGATTCCCATATCTGTCCATAGTCCTAGAGTCCTTATTAGGAGGATGAACAGATGAGGAAGACTCAGACATCTTCTTTTTCGTGGCTGCCGCCACCACCATAGTGTCGACCTGAACTCCCTTGGTGAGATAAGTTTTATCCTGGGGGGCAGTGATAAACTTGTTTGGTTTCCTAGGGACTGGTTCCACTGTGTCAGGTGCCTCCCATGACCTTCGAGCAATCAATTCCATTAATTCATCGAAGGGCGGAGTCACCCAGGAGGTAGAAGGTTGAGCCCCAAAAGCCTTCAGCAGCACCGACTCATCCTCAGTGGGGGCTAGGGATTGCCAATCACCCCTCTGTTTCAAGATCTCCAGGATGTCTGCAAATGACACATCCTCAGAGGGTGACTTGGGGGACCCCTCTGCCTCATCCAAGTCAGTGTCAGACGTTAGAGATTCCTGTGGGGAATCTATGTGCCTCCTCTTGCACAACCGTTTCCTCGGGACCTCATCAGAGGGGGCTTCTAGTGAGGCCTCCAAGGAACAGGGGGAACCCTCTGGGGGTGGCTGAGGCAATGGGGATCTACGCTTTGGATGGGTCGTGGGAGCAGAAACAGAAAGCGGCCCTTTTGGGGAAGGAGAAGATTCCCTTGATGAAGCGGTTGTCTGTGCAGACAATACTTTCCTCATAAGGTGAAAGGCCCCCGAACCCTGGGCCGAGGACTCCCCCGGTTCCGAAGAACAAGGGAGCATCCCAGACCCAGGTGCCGTGGGCTCCGACCCCGAGGACGGAGCCGAGTCAGTCTGCGCTGAGGCCCCGAGAGGGAGAGTCGGCACCAACAGGTCGGTATGACTCTCTGTCCCAGAACCGAGGAGAGACCGCCGGCTCCACGACTCCCCTACCGGTTCTGAAGGAGTCGAAGTCAATGATGTCGATCATGCAATGGACGGTTTCGGCACCGAGGGCTCCACTATCATCAGGTCATCCTCTCCCGGCTCCGAGATCTGGATGGGTCTCGAAGGAGGACCTGTTGGAGATATGGGGAGGCCTTCTAGTTTCGACACCAACTGGGAGGAAACTGCAATCAACTTGGAAAGGGCCGTGTTTTCCATGAGTGTCCGCATGACACGATCCACATCTGTCTCAGATAACGGTCTGGAAGAACGGGTCGAAGGAGCCGAAGATGGCACCGACCGAAGAATGGACGGTGGTGGCAGCTCCGACACCGGTTCCAAAATCTGGGGCTCAGTGAAAGATAAACGTTCGACGCTCGGCCCCGAGGTCTGTGGAACTGGTGAACGAACCCTAGAAGATGAACTCGGAGCCGATGACATGGGCTCCGACATCTTCGACCCCTTCGAGGATTTAGAAGCCTGATCCGACTTGTCCAAAGCCTCTTGAAAGGCAAGCTTAAGTAATCCTCTGTCTATAAGCTTCCTGCGTCTATCTGTCATGACCCTCCCGCTAAAGGAATGACAAATAGAACAATCCTCTTGAAGGTGGAGAGGGCCAAGACAGTAAACGCAGGAAGCGTGATTGCCAGTAATGGACATTTTCTGCCCACACTGACTTCTCTTAAAGCCGGATTTAGCTTTTTCCGACATGACTAAATATAACAAACACTTCACTAGGCTGATATAAGAGAAAAACTACTATTAATCACTAAATCCTATATATGTATATATGTCTAGAAAAACCTTATATAAGTATACAAAGACACTTCACAAACCACACCCGGAGAAAAAAGGGGTTAGGCCACAAAAAGGTGCCGGAAGAATAAAAGGGGATATATATGATAATAAACACACACACACAGCACTTCTATATAATACTAAGAAATATAAACTTATTTCATCAAAAAAATAAGCAGCTTATCCGGAAACTGTAACCAAATATCAAGTTTTTTTCTGGTCCGAGCTCTCCTCGATCCGATCTGTTGCAGCGGCAAACTAGATCTGGGTAATGGCAGGGAGGATTGTGGGATATGGGCTGGTCTCGAGCTTCTCTGAGATTCAGAGCTTTGCGATGCAGCTGAATCAGAGCCGAGGATCGGCTCCGAACCCGTGTGTAAGAACAAACGGCGAGATTGAACACTCTCACATTACTTGTTTCAGCTGCTGTAGTCACCCCCTCTGTGATAACATTAGGGATAAGGCAGATACATGCATTAGACATGGACATTAGGGTCACCATCTGAGAATCTAGTCTTTTTCTGACCTGGAGACAAGGTCCCTGCCACAGAAGTGGAGATCTCCTTGACCAAATCCCTTTGAAAACATGTGAAGTGTGGCATGTAGTTAAGCGCTCTTATCGAAAAGGTAGATGAGGTGTACACTCACTTCCCAAACCTGTCCAGAGCATGAGATTCTGTATTTGGTGGACGTACAGAGGAGCTTTTCTCAGCGAGCTCCTTTTTGGTGGCTACTGCCACAACCATAGAATCCACTGCCAGACCTTTGCACCAGTGTCAATGGTGTTTGGGAACCACTAAAAATTTGTTTGGCGTCTTGGGAATGGGTTTAACTGTGTCAGGTTCTTTCCGTGCCCACGATGAGATAAGGCCCACCATCACATCCTCTGGAGTACCACCCAGGAAGTAGAAGGGCCAGAACTGAAAGTCTTCAGGAAAACCAATTCCTCAAAAGAAGGTGCTTGGGAAGAACAAACCCCTTTCTAAGAAGTTTGAGGATTTCTCCATATGAGAAATCCTCAAGGGGCTCTGGGAGAAACTTCTCCCTCATCAAACTCAGTATCTATGGTCAAAGATTCCTCAGGGCAATCTAAGTACATCCTTTTACTCTAGTATATAGGTTATATAATCTATTTATACTATACACATATATATATATATATATATATATATATATATATATATATATATATATATATATATATATATATATATATATATATATGTATAAGGGTAGTGAGACCAGCTATGTTATATGGGTTGGAGACAGTGGCATTGACAAAAAGGCAGGAGTCAGAGCTTGACATGGCAGAGCTGAAGATGTTAAGATTTGCACTGATTGTGACGAGGATGGACAGGATTAGGAATAAGTATATTAGAGGGTCAGCTCAGGTTGGAAGGTTTGGAGACAAAGCCAGAGAGGCAAGATTATGTTGGTTTGGACATGTGCTGAGGAGGGATGCAGAGTATATTGGGAAAAAGATGCTAAGGATGAAGCTGCCAGGTAACAGGAAAAGAGGAAGGCCTAAGACAAAGTTTATGGATGTGGTGAGAGAGGACATGCAGGTGGATGATGTGACAGAGCAAGATGCAGAGGACAGGAAGAAATGGAAACAGTTATCTGCTGTGGCGACCGCTAACAGGAGCAGCCGAAAGAAGAAGAATATATATATATATATATATGTATATATACCATGCTATCAAAGTATCTAACTGTCCAACTAAAAAAGGTCACACACAGAATCACTGCAGAACTCTAGAAAAGATTGCAAACACAAATTATGAAAAATCTGTTTTTTGAATGTAGAAATATGTGGGAGGAGTAGGAAACAAAAAGATAAATTCCTATGCAAGAAAAATATAAGGATTAGCCTTATCTGAAAGATGAAGACTGTAACCACACCTGATCACCACAAAACCTATCAGTGCTCGAAAGGGGCAAAAGAGATCTGGGGTAGCTCCTTGTGTACAAGGGGATTATGGCTAGGTGGAGGAGCCTGAGCACTGGATCTTAAGCTTTGAAATGGTTGAGGATGGATCCAACACTGGATTTGAGATCTGTGTGTAGAGGAATAGATGGAAAAGACAACTTCAGATCCAAACTGGATTTTTTGAGGTTTAAGGCGAACGTTAGACAGTAAAACGTTCACTTATTTTTTTTTATTTTTTTTTTAGTAAAGTCAAAGCCCACAAGGAGATTTTCACTCACAGAAATCTGAAGAAGCAGGTTTTTCAAGTAAGGGAAATATCTGAAAACTTTTGGTGCAGTAGAGAACTCAAAGTGCAAAGCACAGAACTTAAAAAAAACTTTCTGTGATCTGTATAGGCAGGAATATGAAGTTACATGTCTTTTATATCCACAGTTACAAAAAAAAAAAAAAAACAATCACAGGCAAAAGTGACACCAAGATAAGCAATTTGAATTTTAGGACTCTCAGAAACAAGGTGAGAAGGAATAAATTTAGAATAGATCTCCATCTTCACTTTTATCTGGGGAAGAGAAAAGTCTTGAATAGAAACCTGTCCCCTTTTGATGAGGAGGGACCAATTCTGTTGTACCCTGATGAAATAATTATTCTAAAACTGGAGGGATCAAATGGAGTTTGGCTTGATGGTACAGGAGGAATGCCTGATCTGCATGGAAGAGAAATCCATGACATCTTGTAACTGCTTTGAATTACAGAAAGAAGCCAGTGGTCTTTGTTAAATGAGTCCAAAACAAGAAGGGATAGGGAAAGTTTCTTTGACAGAAGGATTAAGAATAGACCACGTTGGGGAGGAGGGGTGAGAGGCAGAGGCAAAAGGAGGCTGGATCATCAGGAATTAAAAGTTATGTACTTACCATAACTTGGCATCTGTGTTGTCCATTTTCATTTTTCCTCATTACTGGGTCTAGGATCCGATCCTCGGATCCAACTTGTCTGCATTATTTGATCCAAGCCTCATGATACTCCCTTTACCCATAGCCCCCTAGGACATCCCATCTCCTCATTGCTGCAATACAAATCAATCATTCAACATCAAATACATAGAAATCTCAGAAACCAAAACAGAAAGAATTTCTGAAGAGGCTCAAACCAGGAACCTGAGGGTTCCTACTTTATCTAGAAAATCTTCCAGGAACATTGAAAGGGGGGTGGCTGGGGGGAAGGTGAGGAAGAATGAAAATGGACAACACAGATGCCAAGTTATGGTAAATACATAACTTTTAAATCTGATGTCCTTTTCATTCTTCCTCACCACCACTCTTGGGTGGCCTTCATAGAAGGATATACTGGAGCACTGTCAAACCAAAAGAAGCTTTGTTTCTAGAAATAATTTCCAATTTGTAATGCGTGACAAAGGTGTGCACTGTTGACCAAAGTGTCTGCTGCAAAAATATCATCAGTTCAAGTTCTGTCAGAAAAAGCAGCTGATATTGACATGTCTCTAGTAGAATGGGCACTGGAAGGGCAAGATAAATCTAAGCTTTTCTGGTAGTAAATCACTGAAATACAATCTGTAATCCATTTGGCCAAAGTGATCTTCAAAATTGTCTGACCCAAGCAATTAGATGAAAAGGACACAAAGTGTTGATCAGATTTTCTATGTTGTTTTGTTCTGTGAAGATAAAAATGTAATTGTGGATGAACATCAAGAAGGTAAAACATATATTCACCTTTATTTGAAAAATTGGAAAAATACTGGAAGTTGAATAGATTTGTTAAGATTGGACTCAGTGGCTACCTTGGGCATAAAGGAAGGACTGGTAAACAAGGACACTCTTTCTTTATGGAGGGTGATGTAAGGAGGTTTTGCTGATAATGTCTGCATTTCAGAGATTCTTTTTGTCAATTTAATGGCCTCCAACAGAATAGTCTTCCACAAATGATATTTTAAATTGCAGCTGCTTGCTGGTTCAAAGGGTTTTTGAGTCAAAACTTGAAGAATCACTGTGATATCCCAACATGGAGAAGGTTCCTTTAAGTGAGGTCTGAGGAGAAAACCTCCTTCATGAAGGCTTTACATAATTTAGGAGTAGGCAGGTATAAATGTTGGTTTCCTGAATGAAAATTGGATATGACCGCTAACTGTAACTTAATGGCAGAAAAACTAACCCCTTGTTTGAAAAGATACAAGAGACTCTGGATATAATGTGTAGCACCCAGTTATGTTTTGTAATATTTGCCCAGGCATCTGGGTGCAAAGAAAAATGTTCCCCAACTGCCTCCAGAGATGGACAGTCGGGCAGCCCTTCAGGAGTACCGATAGGGCTTGTCAGAAAGGAATCCCTAAAGCCCTGGTTCTGTGGACCTCTCTGCCTCTAGGGTGATGTCTACCACTGAAACCTCCTCCTGTGCCTCTGGAAGAGGAATCTCCATGCGAGTCCTGGAAAGATCCCTGAGATTTATTAAACCATATCTTCTTACCACCTTGCAGATTCCTAGAGAAGGTACATTGAGGGGTAGAGAATTTGATTCCAACAGCAGACAGAGTCTTTCCTTCCTGCTCTCTGTGGGTAAGTGTATCTTTCACTGATAGCCCAAAAAAGACAAGCTATCGAAGGGGGCATTAACAAAAGACATCTTGAAGGATTCAACAAAATCACAGAACCTCATCCAGGCAAGACATTGTATGGCTATGCCTGAGTTTGCTGCTCAACAGGTGCCTTCCGCTGTATGGAAATAAGCCTCATCGATGAATTAAGCTACAGAAGACAGAGTGGCCAGTTGCAGAGAAACATTCTTAAGATCCTTCACCAACATGGACTCAGCAAGAGAGTTTGAGAGCTCTTTGATCAAATCTCTCTGCAAACAGGTGAAATGGGCCAAGAACTTTAACAACCTTAGTGCGAAAGTAGCTGAGGAGTAAACAAACTTCCCGAATCTTTCATAGCTCCCTGCTGAGTGGATGGACAGTGGAGCTCTGCTGCACTACCTCCTTTTTTGTAGCTGCTGCCAGAACCATGGCATTCACTGCAACTACTTTGCTCCAGAACTGTTGGTCTGCAGGCGGGGACAGAAATTTATCATGATGCTTAGGAACAAGTTCAGTAGTGTTCAGCTCCATCCAGGCCCGGCAGAAGCCAAGATTGATAAACTCATCAGCTGGAGGGGTCACCCAAAATGTAGATGGGCCAACCCCAAAGGCCTCCAAGAACACAGTCTGCTCAGGAGAAGGATTTTGGGATGACCATCCACCTCTTTGCCTCAGAATTTTCAAGATGTCCCTGAAGGAAACATCATCAGGTGGAGAGTGGGGGATTCTTCACCTTCCTCAAAGTGACAGACTCCATGAGAGAGTCTTTTTGTCTCCTTTTACACACCCTCTTGTGAGGGACCTCCTTAGTAGGGTGGTCTGGGGAGGTGATGGAAGAGGTGGGGAGTCCCTGTGGGGAATGTGAGTGGAGATCTTCTGGAACTGGCTGACCCGATGGAACAGAAAGGATGGGCTCAGAGCTCAAAGCCAATGAGGGGTGAGGGGAAGGAGCCAAGATATGAGGGGACAGTTCTGTAGCCATAGAGAAAGCCCTTTCTACAACCCAGAAGGCTGATGGACATGGACAGCTGAAGCAGCCGAGGAAAGGAAGTTGAGGCCAGCTTCTGATCCACTTCCCCCAGAGAGAATCTGGCCCAAGTTGTCTAGAACCAAGGCACCCAGGGGAAGGGACTGATCTGGAAAAATTGATATGCCGAACCCTGCCTCTCAGACCCATCACAGACCTCTAGGATCTGAGACTTACGCTGATCCAAAGATAAATGAACACAACTGGTCAGGATAAGGATTGGATCCAAAGGAAGGGACCTCCTCAGATCTGATGACATACCTCTTGCAGAACTAGGATTCTTGGGCTCTGAAATCAAAGGTCAGATCAGAAAAGGAGATGAGTGTTGTCTAGCAGGAGAGCACAGAATCTGGTAGGGGACAGAGCTGGAATGAACCCCTATCTGAATTTGAGCTCTAAGAAAAGTCTGCATCATTATATCTATATCAGAAGTGGAACAGTTTCTAGAAGACATAGACAAGGTCCAGGAGGGCAGTCTTGAAGGTTTAGTGGGTGTCTGAAAACCCCTTGGTGGCAGAGTGGGACAGACTGCCTGTACTCTAGTGAATGACCTTTAGCAGTAGGATCTGAGGTCTTAGGATCCAAAGCAGAGGCTGGTTGAATGGGAGAGCTAGTTGTGGGAGCCGAAGACATCAGCTCTGAGGAGAGAGTAGGATCCCAGTCTGGATGAACAGCAGTCGGATCTGAGAATGTTAGATCCGAGACTTTTATCTGTTTAGCTGTTGGCTCTGAGGAAGAAGGAGACTTGCAACATCTTTTTTTTTTGCTCCAAGACTGGCTGTTTGGTGGGGGTTTGAGACCCAGGAGGCAACAATCCTTTAAGGATCAACTTGTTTCTTCGATCCGATAGAGCTCTCAGATTGAAGATGCTACAGATAGAACAAAGAATGTCCAAATGGACAGCTCCCAAAGAGTTGAAGCAATTCTTGTGGGCATCAGAATTTGGGATCCTATGCCCACAAGAAGGGCACTTTTTGAACCCAGTTTGTTTTTCTGGCTTTTCTGACATAATCCTAAAAGAACAGGTACCAACAACAAGAAAAAAGTTTAGAAAATAAATCAGTCACAAGAGCACAGTACACAAACTGCATAAACTTGAAAACTCAACAAAGTTTAAAAAGGCTATGCATACTCTCTAAGACCAGCAAGAAAAGGGGCCTAACAGAAACAAGAACACACACACACACACACACACACACACACACACACACACACACACACACACACACACACACACATGCACACACACACATGGACAGAGGAAATTTAACTAAAAAACACTTGTCGCTGGTGCAAGTGAGAATAAGTTACTTGGAAAAGTCTAATAAAAATCACAGGCAAAATATTAATCTGTAAATTTCTTAAAATCCTAAGAGCTCAAAAAAAAAAAAAACACTATAAACTACTAAATACTAAGTGACTACCTAAGAAAACTGCTTTGAGAAAAAACACACACACACACTACACTCTAACAAGAGAAAAAAACTACAAGTTCCAGAAAGGGAGGAGCAAAAACAAGCTATTGAAAAAGGATAAAGTTACCAACAAGGTAAAAAAACACTTCTTTAGCAATGCTCAAGTGAAAGGCTGGATCTTGCATCTGACTGGAATGGCGGCAAATGAGATTTGAGGAGTTGGGGATGTCCTGGGGGTTATGGGTAAAGGGAGGAGCATGAGGCTTGGATCACAAGTCGTAAATAATGCGGCTGAGTCGGATCCAAGGATCGGATCCTAGACCCAGCGATGAGGAAGAATGAACATCAGATATGTGGGTTTATACCCCTTAAATTCCTCCTTGAATTTGTGTTGAGAGCTCATTTTTGAATAGCTTTTACCCTTCTGGGACACGTTTTATGCTTTGTGAAAAAGGGGGCAGCCTCAGAAGGATAGTCCCTTTGAAATTTGACGAGCCTTACCTCTCTTCTAAGGGTTTTTAAAAATGTAAGCAGCAGCAGCAGGGCTAAAGAAAGAATCCTTACCCATAGGGGTATCCAAACTTTTAGATTTTATATCCTCAGTACAAGACTTGATGCTAAGCTATCAGAACCTCCACAGAACACAACTAGTAGCAGCTGGTCTGGAGGAAGCATCAGCTACATTTAATAGAATGCTTAGGTAACTGGGAAGCAAAATTCAGTAAGGAAACAGCAAGACATGGTTTCAGAATCAGGTATATCAGATTAAAATTTGTCAAAGAACATAAACAGACCTACTATCTTCATCATTAGGAAGGGCATTGGTAGAAGTCAGGAGCTTAGGAGGCATTTTTTGGTCCCCCTTGGGACTTCATATTAACAGACTAGCCCCCAGTGCCCCATATCTATGCTGGTTTTAACAGCTTATCTCCTACTCACCCCAACTTACTCTGGGATTGCTGGGGCTGGTTGTGGAACCTAAGGGTGTCCTGGGGGCTCATCTGTCTCTGCTTTCATCCTGAGGGGGGCTCTTATTTGCTCTACACATTTCCCTGCCCTGCCTCCTATGTTCATCACTTTTACCTTTGGGAACAACTCCCCTCTTTGAACTACATCTGCCCTAAGGGGAGTGTTAATGAAAGCACTCTCCCACCTGAGATGGGCAAGCCCATCCCTCCCTGCTGCTCCATGAGTCACCTCAGCCATTAATTGAACCTGGGTAGACTGGACCATAATCAGGGCTTTATCCCTCTTTGCCACTGGAGCTGCTTAGGAGTTTAGTAGGCTTCTCAGGTTCCAGGGAAATAACAGCAAGGTCATCAAAGTTATCCTTATATAAACATTTATCCGAGTCTGGTATTTTATAAAATCTATCAGGCTTATTGAGAGCTGCAGATTAGATCTCAGGTTTTATAGAAGCAATGACAAAGTTATCTTGCAAAGCCTCAAGTATCGGAGTGATGGCAAATAGTTATAAAACCCCCATGTACATCAGGTCACGATACCTTTGTTGCATGTCTGGCACTTGTTTGTCTTTCCATTGAAAATGTTGCATCATCTTCTGTACCATATCTCCAAAGAAGAGTCCATCCAAAGGAGAGTATGGGGAAATAGTGTCCTCTTCTTCAGACTCATATGCCACAGGAGAGTGAATTAGAGATGAAACCTAGGAATCCTCCTCAGAATCCAAATCTTCTTTCTCTGAAGATGAATCTCTCTGTCTCTTCAGAGGGAAGGGAGTAGTAGGGGAAATAAAAAAAGAAAAGAACATGGAGTGCTTGAGAGAGACTAAAACCTGAAACAGTCCTTGGGAAAATTCATACCACTTCTTGTGAGGATCCCTGACAGCTGAGGGGAGATGCTTAGTCTTATTTTCTCTTGAAGGGAAGAAAAGCTCTGACCCACCCTTCCATGTGCTTCAGTGAGGGGATGCGGGTACTTCCTCTCTGAGATGAATTTGAGGAATGCCATCAGGTCCCTCTGCAATAATCAGCTTTGGATCACCCTTTGCAGCCCAGGCAGCTGTCTAATCACATCCAGATCGGACTGGAGAGTCAATGCTTCAGATCTGGTCTTTTTAAATTTCTTTATTGGTTGATGTGGGAAGTCTGGGTGGGAAGCATCAGCATCCATTTTAAAGTGCATAAGCTCTTTGAGTCTCTAATTCTCAAGATAAATCTTAAGGAAAGATAAAAGTCTCCTGGGGTTTTATGGATGAAGGACTGGTAAAAGGACCATTTCTATAATTGTATTTGGCTCCTGAGCAAAACAGAGATTAAATATGGTTGTAAAATAAACCACAAGGTCAGTGATACAGACCCAAAATGTATTAAACACTTTAGCGCCTCGGCTAACAAGGACTCCTGGAAGGCTTGTTAGCCGAGGAGCTAGAGTGTTCTAGAGTGTTTAATAAATTTTGGGTCTGTATCACTGACCTTGTGGTTTATTTTACTTTATTTTTATTTTTTTTTGTGATTTGTGCATTAAATATGGTTCTCCCTGCAAGGTACTTGCCTTCCACAATCACATTTTCCTGTCTTAGTTGACATGAAAAAAATCAAATTTTAGTCAGTGCGGATACTTATTTACCTAAGGCGAATGGAACGAGCAACAAATATACATCTGACAGAATGACAGAGAAATGCAGGCTCATTGTGTTTGGGCTAGCTGTGAGAAAGTGCTGAGGGACTTTGGGATGTACATCCTTTATGTACCACATAACCTTGTCAAGTTTTCACGATACATCAGATGTACGGTGCGAGAGGAAGATGTCTAGGTTTTGGTATCCTGGTGTACGGCTATCCCTGGTCAGATATCTCACTTGTTAGTAATACTACAACAGTGATCATAGAAAGGAAATCAAGAATTTATGTATGAGGTACTTCACATAACATATCAAAAATTTTCTGGTGCGCGGGGTGACCCTCAGGATTATTACAAGGTGTTAAGAACATATCCTCTAAGGCAGACATCAAAAGAGGAGCAGCTGCAGGCAATGAAAAATCCAGTTGAAGTAAATCATAATACTTTTGCTGGGAAATGGGGATTTCAATCTATTCCCACTACAGTAAATCTCTCATTTTGTTAATAGTCTTAGAAACAGATAATTCCTCTGGAGGGAACTCAGAGGCGCTTTCCTTATAATCAGAATCTTCAGTTTGAGGAGAATTAACTGATGAATAACACTTGGGCTACTGCAACAGTGATATAAATGTTTAACATCAAAGGATAATGTACTGTTAAAGCCATAAAAGAGAGCTACAAGAAGTGAAAGTATCTACTGTTAAAGCCATAAAAGAGAGTCACAAGAAGTGAAAGAATCTATGTATGGCATGGACAGATTACAAAAAAAAAACAAAACAAAAAAACAACAACAACAAAACTGACGGTAGTCTGCACTCACATATTATGGAATGCTTAGAGATTTATAAAATAAACCCTAAACTGATTATGAAACAATGGAAGAACACTTTGCAGCTGAATCACATTAAAGGGCAAATTATTAAGCCCAGGATAAACATCCAAACAGGGATACTCCACGTAAATTCTTGTTCACCATTAATATTTTGTCTTGTTCTTAACCCATTAAGCTGTTTACTTTACAGACTAGGCTATGGTTACAGCTTAAGTACCAGAAACCATTTTTTTTAAAAGATATCTCATCTACTTTTTGTGGATGATTTAAAATTGTATACTTCATTAAATGCAGATCTGAAAGCACAACTATAAATGCTTAAAACTTTCTCAGATAATACAATGACATTTATGAAAGGCAAACTGCAGCGCCAACAAAATGTCAACTTGGGCAGGAATGTGATATAAAGTAACTTGAACAGGAGGGAGTATATAAATATTTGGGAACAGATGAAGGGTCTGCAATAAAACATCATATGAGAACAAAGTTTAGTAAGGAATACTTCAAAAGACTAACGCTAATATTTAAAACTGTCTTGACATCTAGGAATAAAGTTCAGGCTATAAATCAAATTTCTCTGCCTGTTCTTACAATGTTAGTGTAATTGACTGGCCCTGAACTGAATAAGTTGAACAAGAAAATGAGAAAAATGCTTCATGCTTATCAAATGATGTATAAAAAAATAGTGTATATGAAGATGGTATAGGCCTTCTCAAAAACTGACAACATGTTTAAGTCTGCGGGTCCATATTATATCGTCGGCAGCTTAAAATGTCAACTCTGAATTGTTCGGCACCAAAATGTCGAACTACAAAAATAGCGAATGGCCAAAACACCTATTTCTTTCCAACAGAAAGAAATCGGTTGGTCAAACACCAACAGTACACATAAACAAATATATTTAAGTGGGGTCTTTTCCCCCCACACCCCCCAACTAAATATTCTAACTCAGAGACTGCACTACACTCAGGGGAAAGGGCAGGTGTCCAAGAACAGCCAATAGATTTCTTTCCAGTGCCACCTGCCCGTTCCCTGAGTGTAGTGCAGTCTTGGAGTTAGAATATTTAGTTAGGGTGGGTGTGGGGGGCACAGCCTCCCATGTTGGGGGGGTGTGGGGGCAAAGCCCCCCACTTAAATATATTTGTTTATGTGTACCATTGGTGTTTGGCCAGTGTTTTGGCCGTTCGCTATTTTTGTAGTTGGACATTTTGGTGTCGAACAATTCAGAGTCAACATTTTCAACTGTCGACAATATAATATAGACCCAAGTCTGCAATCACAGGACTGCATACATACTGTACATCAGATCCAAAGCTACTGAATGTTTTAAAGCATGAAGAGAAGAAGTCTAAGATGACATGTTTGCTTAGTTTATCAGAAGCATTTTGGAAAGGAGTGGGAATGGAAATCATACCAGAAATAGATGAAAATCAGACAGCAATAGAAAGTGCCAAAAAACAAAATAAAGAGTATAAAGGAAAGGACATGAAGAAAAGGAAAGCAAATTGAAAAGTCAACACTAGAATAACCACATGTTGACCAAGAGTTGATATAGGAATGGTTAAATAGAGGTAAATTTAAACCAGAAGATGAAAGGTTAATAAATGGTGGCACAAGATAGTGGGCTATATACTCATTGGTTTATAAAGTCGATAGAAAAAGTGGCAGAATCAGACAAATGCTGGTTCTGTAAAACAGAACTGGAAACAGTTGCACATCTTTCTGGCTGTGATACACTTATGTCTGAGGGTCTGTATACTGAAAGGCACAATAATGCAGTAAAACATCTGGGGATTGTGCAAGCAGTACAATATAGTACTAGAAAAGCATTGGAAAGTGAACCATAAAGCTTTTTTGATAATAATAAAGTTGAGATGGGATCATCTGGGATCACCTAATATGAACAGTTTAGAAAACAGATGCAAGAAAAACAGAATGACAAAAGCAGTGTTAATCAGTGAAATTGTCATATCCAGTGCCTCATGTACTGAGTGACACAAAGTCATAAAATACCAGGATTTGCAAGCAGAAACAACAGCAATGTGGAAGAAGGATACCCAGATAGCTCCAATAACAGTAAGAGCAATAGGAATAATAAAAAAGAATTTGCAAGCAAACCTAAATATCCTGCCAATACATGTAACCCCATATGAACCTCAATAGGAAACAATTTTGGGTACACTGCAGATGCTGAGAAGAGAACTCTTGGCTAACATCAAAGATTGAAGCAATATTAATGTCAAGAACTCTTATTGTATCCTGACTTACAGAAACCCAAAACATTTGGAGAAATTAAAAAAGAAATGCACGACACTACCTCCTCTAGACCTCATCTGCCCAGACTGGGGAAGGCTGGTGGATATACTGAAGTGGGTGGACCAAGAACTTTGCAAATCTATCATGGTAAGCATATAACATTTGCATCTGAAGTGGTCTTGCCCATCTACTTCAGCTGTTAGGACACAGTCTTAAACTTTTCACCTTGGTAGTTTCATGAAAGGATCCAGTTCAACACAGGCTCAGATGAAGACCTAGACCCAAGATCAAGTCAAGCTTGCAATGATCAAATCAAGTTTGCAATGTCTTGTGAAAATATGCAGACTAGCCATTGTTACAGATGAAAGATACTGTCTAAAGATGAGTTATGGAAAAAAATCAAGCAAAGCAGCTACTGCTCTAGTAGAATGTGTGGTAGGAGCCACTGGCAATTTTTTATTGTATTTGAGTGGAATAATTTAATACAGTTTGGAAGTCATCATGACAGTGTGAAATAAGACAACTTAGAATCCAGTTGTTAGGAGAATAAAACACAAAAGACTGAATGTCATTTCAAAAAAATAAATTAAAATAAAAAACATAGCAAGACAGATTAATGCCCAAAGCACTTACTTCAATGGGACTACAAACAAATCAGTCAGAAAATGGTCTATCAGGTGCTTTAAAAATTGAAATCACTCAGTCCATTGACATTACTATAAGAAATGAAGACACTTTAATAAAAGACAAAACCTATGGTTTGATTCTCACCACTAACTTTCCTCTGCTGCTAAGCTGCAGTCCAATAGCAACATCCAAGGAAATATCTGATCCATTAAGTGGTAAGCTCAGCTTTATCAAATTCTTCAAAATAAAATGGAGAGGAGTTCCAATTCCTATCCAGAACAGAAACATCAGCACCAACCAGACAAACTCAGTTCCACTAGACCCAGCTCCACAGCAGCTGAAACCCCACAGGAACATAAAAACTACTCACCCCTAAAACTAAAAAAAAAAAAAAACATGTCAGGATGGATCTAGTTATAAAAATAATTTAAATAAGATAATAACAGTCATTTAGAAAGGTAAATGTTATCTGGAGTCTGTGTCACCCCCAACATAGAACACCCTCCAACCAAAAATTTAAGGAAAGGCCTTTTTATCTTCGGCAAAAATTGGCAAATCTACCCCCAACAATATTTACCCTCTCAAAAGAAGTGAGAGGGGAAATTGAAATGAAGTGGGAAGCCACATTCCAAGAAAATAGAAACATTCATGGATTTATTTACTCAACAGTCCATATCTGAAAACCAGAAAATTTCTGTCTTTGCAAACCCTGCTCTCTAAACTTTGAAGCACAGGCAGCCCCTTCTATAAGGCCTACCTTGAGGGAATGCCCCCTTGAAGGAAGAACACTGACTAGAAGACCTTTTGTTAAACAAGGGAAACTTTCTGCCACAAAACCCTGGGATGTATGACTTAGACAAATCGGGGAAAACTCATTTATTTCATTTTAGAACCTAATCTTAAAAGCAGAGTTCCCACATCTGCTACCAGTTAAACCATCAAGGGAACATGCATATTTTTCAGGTTAATAATCACTTTTTCATTATACAGCTGACACTGAAACCATGTTTGCCTTCAAGACATAATACAACCTGCAGATTGCAACACACAGTAAACTGAGCCTGAAAGATTTTGAAATGCAAAAGCACTTGCAGATATGGGTATAAGTCCCTTGTTTAACTTTGATAACACTGGAGTTTTAAGGTTTGGTGGTCTGATATTACAGAATCACCAGAACTCACAAAGCCACATTAGAAGAACGGGGGATCAAGTTGCTACAGTTTCTTGAAGAACAAAGTTTCATTTTCACAAAGGCATACGTAAACAGCATAAACTGCCACATTTTACCTAAATGCTCTAAAAGAAGACCAAAGAACAGTCATAAATTAAGGAAAGGCAGCCATAAATAGAGCAGCCTGTTTTACCCTTTCATTTTTGTTCTCTTTGCTATTCCATATGGATACAAACAGAAAAATAAAATAAAATAAAGCAGGTAGTGGATAAAGCATTGAGAAATATGGTATTAGGCATGTTTTTTTCTTTATAAATTATTCATAGCCAAAATCTCAAAGCACTGATGGTTAAAAAAAGAACTTATGTACTCACCATAATGTTCCATCTGTGTTGTCCACTTTCATTCTTCTTGAATTGTTGGGTTTGGATCTGAACCTTGGATCAGACTCAGCCATTACTAAAGCTTATAGTAACCAAAAAGATCTTGAGCTTCTCCCTTACCCACAATGCACCAACTTCTAACATACCTCAGATCTTGTTTGCTGATTTACCTAAAGTGGTATCTGCGAATTTGCATACATAAAGACACATAAATTTGTGTACGTCCTAAAAAAGGAACTATATCTGGAACTCAATCATCAATCATAAAGGACAGTGGTGTCCTTACAATATCTCGTTCTTTTTTCTAGAAGTTTGTTGAAAGAAGGGTTGGGGGTTGGTGGGCAGGAAGTTGAGGAAGAATGAAAATGGACAACACTGATGGAACGTTATGGTGAGTACGTAACTTCTTTATCTGATGTTGTCAATTTTCATTCTATCCTCAACTGTTGGGATAGAGTTTTCAGCTGCCTAAAATCCCGGGTGGACTCTGAGGAAGGATATTTCTGAGCACAGTTTAGCCAACGGCTGCTCTACCTGTTGAGACCAGATTCAGTTTGCAATGAGTGATAAAGGTGTGAGGATTTGCCCAGGTTGCAGCTGTACATATTGTCATCCATGAAAGCCCTGGATAGAAACAGAAAGTTGCCACTGACCCAGCTGAATGGGATTTCAAAGGTTTAGATAACATTAGACTCATCTTGTTATAGATAAAAGAAATACAATCAGTCAGCCATCATTCCAGAGTTACTTTTTGCAAGTGGCTTACCCAAATTCAAATGCGCAAAGGAGACAAACAATTGATCTGTCTTCCTGATTTCTGTTGTCCTATATAACTAAAAACATAACTGACTGTGAACATCCAATAAATGTAGCAAATATTCACCTTTGTTTGTAAATTTAGAAAAGAATACTGGCAAATTAATGTATTGATTATCGGATTCTGACAGCACCTTGGGAAGTAAAGACTCATTGGTACGTAATGTACCTCTATCCTTATGAAAAATCAAGTAGGGAGGTTCCAATGATAAAGCTTGAAGTTCTGAAATTCTTCTGGCTGAGGTATGGCCACTAGAAAGACAGTTTTCCATATCAGGAACTTAACTCATATTTAGCTGCTGGCTCAAAGGGGGAATGAATTAAGGTCTACAGTACCAAGTTCAAATCCTATGGTGGAGTAGGATCTTTATACGGGGGCCTCAATAGAAGAGTGCTTCTCAAGAATGCTTTACAAAGTTTAGAAGAGAGGCCACAAAAAAAATTTCAAATCCACTATGAAAATTACATATTGCTGCTAACTGAACCCTAATGGTAGAGGAGCTAGCCCCTTCATTAAAGATCAATACTAGAAATTCAAGTATGTTGTAGGTTCATAGGTTCATAGGTTTATACTAGGCTATCTGCCCTAAGGCATTTATAAGCCTAGCCCAAAGTTTTATGTTAAAAATACTGTGCCCATTAGTTTGTTGTGCCTCTGTCCAGCAGTGACACAGAGATGATTCCCGGGGTAAACCTACGATCTCCCATCCACCGGTCAAGATTTCTCTTGAACAGAGCCAGCGAGGTGCTCTGCCTCACATGGACCGGGATTTTATTCCACAGCATAGGGAGTCTCTGGGTGACAAATCTATCCCTCCAGCATGTCCTATTTATATCCGAAGGTTTAAGTCGCTTGCTCTAGTGGATCTGGTAGATTTGGATTTTTGAGGTGGAGCATGTCCATTAATTCCGGGTTGGACATGGCCTTGTATGTCAGGCACAGGTCACCTCTGAGCAGGCGGTATGCGACTGAATAGAGCTGGAGTTTCTTCAGTCTGGCAGCATATGACAGATTTTGGAGTCCCTTTATCCTTTTGGTGAGGAACTTTTGGGGTCTCTCCAATTGCTGCAGGTGTCGGGTGAGATACATCCCGAATGGGGCATTGTACTCGATCATTGGTCTGATAAGTGAAGAGTACAGGGGAACAATGACCTCACTTGATCTGGATGTGAATCCCTTCATGATCAGGTGGGCAATGTAGAAGGTCTTTCTAACCACTTTAGCAATGCGAGTGTCAAAAGAAAGGCCACTGTCAACCTGGGTCCCCAGGTCCCTGATAACCTCTTCTGTGCTTAATGGATTGCCACCTATATGGTAGCTTGGGGTTACCTTGTTTTTCCCGAAGGGTATGACTATACATTTTTTGGCATTTAACTTCAGGCCATGGCTCTGGCACCAGTTATCAGTTTCCGTGAGACCCCTCTGAAGGATATCTGTGTCCGATGTACTTTCCACTATGGCGCCCAGTTTGTAGTCATCTACAAACTTTGTCAGCCATAGTCCTCCTCTGTTTGCCTGTACTTCTGAGAAGTAGATGCCGAACAACAGGGGGCCAAGGACTGGGCCCTGTGGGACACCACTTGTGACCGGCTTGGAGTCTGACATGGCACCAGCAACTCTAACCTTGTGGGTTCTGTCCTTTAGCCAGTTTGCAACCCATCTTGTGACATATGGGTTTACATTTAAGCTGGTAAGTTTCTCTATAATACCCGAGTGGGGTATTGTGTCGAAAGCTTTTGCGAGGTCAAGGTAGGCTGTATGGACTGCCTTTCCCTCATCAATGGCCTTGGTGACTATTTCGAAGAAGTCGACCAAGTTCAAAAGGCATGATCTGCCCTTGACAAAGCCAAACTGGGTCGGGTCCAATGTCTGCAAGTCCCCTATGTCTTTGTTTATGAGTTCCATTATGATCCTTTCCATAGCTTTGCAGACCAGGCTTGTTAAGCTTATGGGGCGGTAATTACCAGGGTCCATAGAGGTACCGCCTTTGTGGAGTGGGACCACAGTTGCCGTATGCCACTCCTTGGGCATGTATCCTGTGGTAAGGCTAAGATTAAACAGCTGCCTTATATGCGGGTTTAGTTCCTCGTTGAGTTCATGTAGCACACAGCCGGGGACGCCATCCGGTCCCATTGATGCTGTGTTTTTAGCTTTAGAGAGAGCAGCTTTCACCTGCGCATTTGAGATGTCTGGGAGGCTACACTCCTGGGATAGTTATCTCTCCTTTTGGGGAGAGGGGTGAAGTTTGCACTGAACCGGTCTGGCAGTATGTTGGCAATGTCTGTGGGTCCAGTGATTTTTGTATCATTTTGGACTAATTCTATATCTGGGAGTTTCCACCCAGGTTTCTAACATAGCTGACGAAGGCCTTATGATTGTCTTTTGAATCTATTGCAATTGTTCTCTCAAAGTTGGCCTTGGATGATTTTATGAGTGCTCGTATTTTTTTACTAATAATGATCAAGGGTGTCTTTTATGGATTTTGCTCTATCATGTAACAGCGTTCTCCTCTTATTGTAAAGTTTGTTTATGGCTGGGGTCCACCAGACTGGACGTTTGCCCTTGGTGGAAAGAGTCTTGGTTTTATTAGGGATTGTCTGATCCATGCAGTCCCGGAGGTGTTCGTAGAAGGCATTTATAAGGGCTTCAGCTTGGGTTGTGGTTTCCACTGGCTCGGGGCCTTGAAGGATACCACACCAGTCTTGAGTAGTGTGAAGTTTGCTTTAGAGAAGTTCTTCACTGTGGTCTTTTTGTTTGAGGTGGGGAGGGATGTGGATTTCCAGTGAGATAAGTTTGTGATCTGATCTCACCAATGAGGGATATACTTCCGTGTGGAGCATTTTGTCCCCATGTTTGTGATGATGAGATCTAGTATATTTTCTCCTCTTGTGGGAATGGTGACTAGTTGTTCCATGGCATTTGAATTTATGAACTCCAGGAACCTTTGGGCTAGAAAGTTGGGGCTTGAGTAATGTTCCCAGTCTATATTCGGGTAGTTGAAGTCACCCAATATAATGGTGTTTGGAGATACATTTATACCCTCCAGTGTCTTCAGGAAGGCTGTGTGGGGTTCCTGAGTTTGAGAGGGTGGCCTGTAGCATGCTACAAATTGTAGAGCAGTTTTGCCTATGGTTAATTGCACCTGGATGGTTTCCGATGCTTAGGCAGGCGCCACGCAACCTGGAGGTGTGGGTATCCTTGATGAATATGGATACACCCCTCCTTTGTGGTGTGGTCTGGGTTTTGGGGCCGGACACATGATATGAGGTAAAACCTGATAGTGCCGGGTGCTCTCAGGAGCCTTGAACCAGGTTTCAGTCACAGCACAGACATCGATGTTCTCCATACTGAGAAGGGCCTTGAGTGCGTGCATTTTGAGATTTAGACTTCTGGCATTGAGCAGCATTACCCTTAGTTTCTTCCCATTTTTGTTTTCTAGGGTGGTAGGTTTAGAATTTGAGCCTTGCCTAAAAGGCACTATGGGGTGGCAAGAGCCTTAGCCAATATCCGAATCCCAGGGGTGACAGGTGCAAGCCGAGCGTGGCTTGTCAAGCATGTCATCCCAGGCAGACAGACACTGGATCCCCTTTGAATGACACCAGAAATTAAGCCAATTGTTAAAGCTGATCATCTTGTCTCTATGTTGTGGCATCATTCTTGGTGAAGGAAGGATACTGCTCAGGGTCAGGGTCATACCTGCCTGGGCTACATAATCAGAGAGCTCCTCTATGTCTCTTTTCATGTAGTCCAGGAGTGTCTCAGGTACGTCTCAGGCCGTTCACACCAGCATGGACAATGACTGTGTCATATTTGTACTTGCTGTGGAGTGACCCGAGTGCTTGTGTTATGTAGCGGATTCTAGCGCCCGATAGGCAGCTTACTGTGACCCTCTCCTTGTTCAGCCTGGTGAGTGGGACTTCAGTGTGTCTGACTATGGAGTCACCTATGACAAGTATGTTTGGTGTTGTATTTGGCCTTAAGGGCTGTGACTGCTTTGCACACTGATTTTGTGGTTTATGTGTTGCCTGTGGTGTGTCATGAGGTGGCAGTTGCTTGGATGTCTGCTTTGGAGGCCTCTGCTGTTTAGGTAAATTTTTGCTCAGAGCCTCCGAGTATGACTTTGTGTGTTTATGTGTTTGATTCATTGTTGTTATAGCTTTATGTGAGACTGGTTTTGTGGTGTGTGTAGTTGCCTTCTCCTCCTGTCTGGTCTTGCCAGTCCTGAGTTGAGAGACCTCAGCCTCCAGTTTGGCTAAATAGCTGCATCTCTCGCAAGTATTTGTGTTATGTGGGAGGAGGAGAGGGTTGTCAGTGTACAAGAGGCAATTGTAACATTGTCTCAATATTCCCAAATTCACCAACTGGACAGGAGAGGACGCCAGCATCTGTCCCTTCAACATGCTAGAGAAATTTAGAAGTTACGGGTGTAACTGAATAAGAGAGGACTTAGTAAGGAAGTGGGTACTCCTGGGGGGGGGGTTTTGCTAGTGAGGGACTTTGTATAATACAGAATTGCTAAACCTGAAAAGAAGATGCTTTTAAGACAAGTAAAAGCTTTTAGGAACAAGTGCTACGCTTTTTAGTTAAGGGATATACTGTTTAGATTACTAGTAGAGCAGTTCTAAGGGAAAAAATGAAGAACAGACTTTATGGAGCCAGAAAAAGTTTAACCTTGTTAAACCAGCGCTGCCCGATGCTGCTCTCATGGCAACTCCGCACTAAATCGCGCTAAAGCACTCTAAAGCGTGCTTGATAGCAGGGGCTGGAAAGAGCCAGGAATTGACAGAAAATGACCAATAAAACTACAGTTTCAAGTCAGTAACCACTCCCACGGGGGGCAGGGAAGCAGCTCAATGTTTTTCACTGCCACTGATCAACAGAGAGACTTTCCTTTAGCCCAAGCAAAAATGGCCTCACAGAAACTTACAAAACAGTTCAAGAACAGCAAGCCTGTAACTTGAACTTTTTTAAATCTCAGAAAAGTGGGAAAAAAGCAAGATTTTTTTTTTTTTTGTTTTTCAGAGATAGCAGAGGTTCACAAGTAATATCAAGTTATAACAGTGCAGTAAATGACCCCACACAAGAGCGCTATGTCAAAGACAGAACATATGCAAGTTTTGAGTAAAAACGATTTTAAAATTAAGTGCAAACAGGAAATTCAGTAAACAGCTTTTGGTTGTGCTCTAAATACAGCTACTAATGCAGAAATCAAGTTTAACAAGCCAGAAAATGCTCAAACTAGGCAGCTATGCAGAAAAACTTATCAAATAAACAAAGGAAAAATACTTAAAATCTCAAAAGTGGCTCCTTTCTTCTCTCAGCAGTTCCCCCTCTTGGTGGGTGCTTCACCAACAGCCAACAAGCCTGAAAAGATGCCAAAACCACGAGGCAACTAGGTTTTAAGAGAGGAAGATGAAGGAGTTTTGAAATGACCCCTTTCGCCAATAAAACTACAGTTTCAAGTCAGTAACCACTCCCACGGGGAGGGGAAGCAGCTCAATGTTTTTCACTGCCACTGATCAACAGAGAGACTTTCCTTTAGCCCAAGCAAAAATGGCCTCACAGAAACTTACAAAACAGTTCAAGAACAGCAAGCCTGTAACTTGAACTTTTTTAAATCTCAGAAAAGTGGGAAAAAAGCAAGATTTTTTTTTGTTTTTTTCAGAGATAGCAGAGGTTCACAAGTAATATCAAGTTATAACAGTGCAGTAAATGACCCCACACAAGAGTGCTAGGTCAAAGACAGAAAATATGCAAGTTTTGAGAAAAAACGATTTTAAAATTAAGTGCAAACAGGAAATTCAGTAAACAGCTTTTGGTTGAGCTCTAAATACAGCTACTAATGCAGAAATTAAGTTTAACAAGCCAGAAAATGCTCAAACTAGGCAGCTATGCAGAAAAACCTATCAAATAAACAGAGGAAAAATACTTAAAATCTCAAAAGTGGCTCCTTTCTTCTCTCAGCGTTTTCTCCTCTTGGTGGGTGCTTCACCAACAGCCATCAAGCCTGAAAAGACGCCAAAACCACGAGGCAACTAGGCTTTAAGAGAGGAAGATGAAGGAGTTTTGGAAATGATCCCTTTTGGCCAATAAAACTACAGTTTCAAGTCAGTAACAACTCCCACGGGGGGCAGGGAAGCAGCTCAATGTTTTTCACTGCCACTGATCAACAGAGAGACTTTCCTTTAGCCCAAGCAAAAATGGCCTCACAGAAACTTACAAAACAGTTTAAGAACAGCAAGCCTGTAACTTGAACTTTTTTAAATCTCAGAAAAGTGGGAAAAAAGCAAGATTTTTTTTTTGTTTTTGTTTTTTCAGAGATAGCAGAGGTTCACAAGTAATATCACATAAGTTATATAGTGGAGCTGAAAAGGGATCAATATGTTTTTTTTTGTGCCCAATAAACAAATCTTTTCCACTTACTTCTATAAAAGCTTTCTTGTTGAAGGTTTATGGGAAGATAAAAGGATATGACAGACAGGGGAAGAGAGCATTGGTTGTCTGGTTATTAACAGAATTGGAGAAACCATACTGTTAGTTTGAGGTTTGAGATAGCTGGATGAACCATATTTATCAGATGTGATGGGAGATTTGGAATCGGATCCAGAATCCAAGGTTGGAAAAAAAGATGAGGCCACAGGAAGGGGAACCAAATCTGACAAGAACAATAAGGTGCAATGAGAATAACTTTGCTCTTCAACCTGATGGCTTTCTGCAGGAATTTCAGAATTAGAAGAATTGGTGGGTAAGCATAAAGTAGACCGGGAGGGGCAATCGTGAAGTGCAGTGTCCCTTGGTGATTCCCCCTTTGGGTGGATTAGGGCAAAGTTGCTGCTGCATTTGTTTTTTAGGGGGGAAGCAAATAGATCACAGCAAGGCTGGCCCCATCAGTGGAAAACCATTTCTGCCACTTTCATGCTGAGAAACCACTCATGAGGTAGAAGAATGGACCTGCTCAATTTGTCTCTTATCACATTGGAATTCCCCAAAATATGCATTGCTATGAGAAAGCAGTGGGATGAGAATGACCATTGTCACACTCTGAGTGCTTGACACAAGGGAAGCATCTGTGGTCACTATGGTCTTGGGTTGAGAGAGAAAATGATGAAAGGACAGCCTTGTAGAACTTGATCAAAATAAATCCACCACTAGAGGTATCTTTTGCATGCCTGAGTGATTCTTATTTATGTTGACATGTGCTGGTAAAGAATAGACCATTGTGTTGCTAGCATCCATTGAAGAATTCTCATATGAAATCTTGGTAGAGGAACTAAGATTATGGCAGTTGACATTGACCTCAAGGCTTGAAGGATCAACTGGGCTGAAATATTGGTCCTACAAATTATTCTCTTGACTTGGAATCTGATAGTCTGTACTCTTGAAAGAGGAAGAGAAGCTGCTACTGATATAATGTTGAAGACTGCTCCTATGAATTCTAATATTTGAGTTAGTTGCAGATGAAACTTGTTGCAATTTATGGTTATACCCAGATGAAAACAGATCTGAAGTACATGATCACTTATTAGCAGATGTCTAGTCTGGGAGGTAATGAGCCAGTCATTTAGATATGGAAACAAGCAGAATCCCTGCAGTCTCAAGTGAGCTGCCACCACTACCAGTCATTTGGTAAACACCCTGGGGCCTGTGGTGAGGTCAAAGGGCAGTGCTCTGTACTGGTAGTAACTGGCTCGCAGCCGGAAGTGTAAGTATTTTCTGGATTGTCTGTCATCTTTATGTGATATTATGCATCTTGAAGGTCTATCAAGCACAGCCAGTTATCCTTGCTCAGGAAGGGGACGATGGACCGAACCATGACCATCTGAAACTTTGTATGCTGAACTGACTTGTTCAATATGGTGAGATCTAAAATTGGTCTCCAGTCCCCTGTTTTTTCTGGCACTAAAAAGAACCTTGAAGTAAGTTCTGGATTCCGTCTGATCTGGCAGGACCTCTTGGATGACCCTTTTTTCTAGCAGCTTTTGTATTTCCACTATTGCTACTTTCCTCTGACTGGGTGGAACATTGAGAATTTTGCATACAGTTGGAGGTGGAAGGGAAAAGGGAATTATATAACCTTTGGAAATAATCCTCTGCACCCAAGTATCTCTTGTTATGTCTAGCCAGGCTAGCCAGGTTCTCTGGTGCAGGGATAATCGACCCTCAATTGCTTTAGAGGTAGACAATCAGGCCTCCTTTCAGGAACACTGGTAGGATTTATCAGCAAAAGAATCTCTGGACCCCTGGTTTTTTGGGCCTCCTCTACTGCTGGGGCATAATTGTCTATTGCAGTTCCCCTTCTGCCCCTAGGGGAACTTCCTCCATGTTTGTTCTAGAAAGGACCCTGGGACTTCCTGAATCAGATTTTCTGACCACCTCATTGATTACTAGAAAAGGATTGTTGAGGAGTCAAAAAAATGTACACTTACTGCAAAGAGGGTCTTTCCATCCTTCTCACACCTGGATAATGTGTCCTTCACTTTTGGGCCAAACAATGAACTGCTGTCTAAGGGAGCATTGACAAATGAGGACTTGAAAGGTTCCAGAAAATCACATAAGCGCATCCAGGCATGCCTCCTAATGGATATGTCTAAATCACTGCCATTGAGGCACCTTCAGATGTGTATGAAATAAGTCTCATGGATGAATTTGAAATGGATTGGCAGGTAGCCAAATGGGTGGCCACATATGATTGGGCCTCTGCAGGAATGATCCCTGAATGGGATTTTGAAAGTTCTTTAATCAAGCCCCTTTGTAACCTAGTAAAATGTGCCAACTAGCTCAGCAACATAAGAGCAAAGGTCGCTGAAGTATAGACACGTTTCCCAAACTTGTCCATCACTCTAGACTCCCTGTTAGGAGATGGGCAGAGGAGCTTTGCTCAGCAAGTTCTTTCATGGTGACCATTGCCATGACCATGACATCCATGGTCACCTCCTTACTCCAAAATTCCTTCCCAACAGGTGGAGCCAGAATCTGATTTGGCCTCTTAAGGATGGGGTCAACTGAGTCAGGCTACTTCCACACCTGCTGAGAGACCAAATTAATGAGCTCATTGGCGGGTGGAGTAACCTAGGATTTAGATGGGCCAGCTCCAAAGGTCTCCAGGAAAACTGATTCCACTGGTGAAGGGTTGCTGGGGGACCAACCACTTCTCTGCTTAAGAATCTCAAGGATGTCTCCAAATGAGACATCATCTGGAAGTGATCATGGGGACCCTTCATCTTCATCAGTATTCTCAGTGACTGACTCTTATGGAGAGTTCAAGTGCCTCCTCTTGCACTTTCTTTTCCTAGGTGGAGTGTTCTGGGGAAGTGTCGGAAGAGATTGTAAAACTGTTGGGTGGTCCGGGGGTCTCAAGTTGGCTGTCCCTGTGGCATACAATGATGAGGCTTCAAGCATAAAGACATATGGGAACTAGATTGACGATCCAAGAGGGGGTTGGATCCCTCAGTCCTGTCAGAGCAGAAAATACCCTCTTCACTACCTCAAAGGCAGACCACTCTGAAGAGAAAGAAGATCTCAGCACCAAGAAGGCAGGCTTCTGGACCACTGTGTCCTCCCACACTGAAAGCAATCTCCCTGAGGAGGAATTTGGAGCTGAGCTATCCAGTGCTGAAGCAACAATGTGCTAAGATGGCTCAAAAACCTTTGGAGTCGACTCCAACACCTCAGATATGACAAGGAAGCTTCAGCTCTGAGAGTCATCTGTATCCAAAGATGACAGAGTCAGAGCACTCAGATAGTTAGTTTTGGGTCCAAAGATAAAGGTTATCTTCAGGTCCACGACAGATGGACCCAGAATGTTCAGATCCAAGGACTCTGAAGCAACCAAAGGGATCAGAGAAGGAGTAAGATGTGCTGGTGTGGTAGATGGATGGTCCTCCTGACCTGAGCAATTGTTGCCAGTAAAACACCCATCTGGATCTGCGTCGAGAAACTTCCTTATCATTCTCTCCACACCTTCCTCAGTCAAGCTCCTGGATGAATGAGACGAAGAAGAAAATGTGACTTTAATCAGCACCATTTGAAAAAAGGGGAGGGGACCCTGGAAGGTACAGGATCATAAGAAGAGGAATACTTGGGCCTTGGAGTAATAGTCAGACCTGAATCAGTTGAATCAGTAGGTATTTTTGTCAGATCCGAGGATGTAGGATCCACTAGTTTCTTCTTCCTCAGATCAGAAGGGAAGGACCTTTGAGATATTCTCAGAACCGATTGCGATCTCTTCCTTGACTGCTCCAGAGATGGAGATGAGGAAGTGGAAGGCTTAGGAGATTTTGATATAGACTCCTTAGCTTTAATTTTGGGGGAACTGAGCCCCAGCAATAGCTTCACCAAAAGAAGATGGTAATAAACCTTTGAGGATAAGTTTGAGCCCTGGGATTGAAATTTTGGCAAATGGAACAATCCTCCTGAAGATGTTGCAGGCCTAAATACACACAAAGAGTATAAGCATCTAAGGAGGCAATTTGTGCCCACATTTTAGACACTTTTTAAAACCTTAAGGCCCTTTCTCAGACATGCCGGCGACTATAAGAAAATAGTAATACCGAAGACCTTTTTTTTTAAAAAGAAATAGAATACAAACAACAGTATTAGAACTACACTAGTGTGTATAACAGACAGGAAAAAAAGGAAAAAAACTACCAGCAATGGTATAAAAAGAGTTACAGTACTGTAAGAGGGTATGAGAATAATATATAAAGAGGAATTTAAGATATTAAAGAGAAGAAACTACACTTATCTGAAAGAAACGTGAGAGCTAAGGCTGACCATGTCTTTTTGCGAAAAGTGGCAAACGAGATCTGGGGTATATTAGAGGTTGGTACATTATGGGTAAGGGAGAAGCTCAAGAGCTTTTTAGTTACTATGAGCTTTAATAACAACAGAGTCGGATCTAAGGTTCAAATCCGAACCCAACAGATGAGGATGAAAACTGACAACATCAGATCATAAATATTTAAGCATAACTATCATATAAAAGATTCTGCAAATCTATTGTCAGGCAATTCTAGAGAAGACTTTGAATATAGATATTCTTCATTTTAGACCGAGACCTCAGGTGAAGAGCTTTACCATATATTTTGGCTTGAAACTTTAATTGGATATTCCCTGCTGCAGCCTTGCTATCTGACACACCCTCCCGGATCACATGACTGACAACTCAGGTAGCCTATTGCAGATTATCAGGGTGAGTATCAAAGCCTGTATCTGGTAGTAGTTACTACAGAGTAAGAAATTAATGAAATACCGCTGTACTTTATATACACATATATCTCAGGCCTACCTCTCTGACCTTGTTACAGAGATAGATTCCCTGCTCTTGCTAGATATCTGGCCAGTAGTTGTGCATTACTGGCCCTAACAATAATCTACTGAACATTATCAGGGCAATACTCAAAGATCTAATGAAAGCTGCTCTTCTCATTTTTCATCAATAAACATTAAAAACTACCAATTATTCTTGATGCAGATGACAGAATCATATAAGAATCCATCTTCCCATTTTCAGCCATCAACTATTAATCTCCAAAATAAATGGATACTTGCTGATCCCTCCCATAAGCCACTTGAAATCAGAACTATACTCAGATAGGGCAGTTGTGCAAATAAATTTACCATAAAAGTACATGTTCAGATGATTAATGCTGCAGTAGACTAAGCTACATAGGTTATATCCTACATAAGATATATCAGCCGGCCAGCCTCCATAGTGTCAGGGCACCTACTATGTGCCCAAACCATTAGTCAACTCGATCTGGGCTGACTAAAAGACATGTTTGTGTTCTAAGACCTTCAGAGCTTTTATATTCAAAAATAACGGGGGATGGAGGGAGCCGCTACTCCATCGATAATCATTTGAACTTGTACTGCTATGGTAAGTTTACTTACACAGCTGTACTATGTTCATCATTAAGATCATAACTGCAACAGCATAAGCTATATGAGTAGATTCCAAGTAAGAATGTTCCCCAGTAGGCAAACAGTCCCTGTTGCATAATATAGGCAAAACAGCAGAAAACAGCAATGATAAACTGAAGCACAACTTGTATCACCATTCAGTAAAATAAAATCACATTTATTTTCAAATAGGTAAGCACTTTCACCACAAAATGTGGCTTCATCAGACCATTTACAAGTAAAAGTGCATAAACTGCCAAACATTTCCATTTATATATAACACCTCCCCCTAAATAATTCAAGCAGAAACAAAAAGAATCACTGAGCTCACCACCAAAGGCAGTATGCGTGGAAACAAAGTAAATATAAAAAGCAAACCTGCTGCTGCCACCCAAGCTGAAGAAAAATGGTTGAAATAGTTAAAATCCGTTCCTTTATTAACAAAATAAAAACGTAATCCTGCTGCTGCTGTCTGGATAAGAGCTTTCGGTTGTTGAACCTTTATCAAATCCTAAAGAAAAAAGCAGCTTCCTTTCACTTAAAAAGAGCTTCCTGCAGCTCATTCATTCAACCAACCAATAAAGTTTTGATGTATGGACACACCTCTCATTCGGGATGCATGTTCTGTTTACTTAGTGCTAGCTAGAAGCTTGGAGCTTTAAAATGAAATAACACAGAATGCATATGCATTATTTCTTTAGAGCCCTTCCTTTCAAGATGGGTTTGAGCGGTACAGTTTAATTTAATCCAGGCTTCTGGTCTGCTCTAAGATTCATAATCCATTTTGTTTCCTCAGTTTCAGTATAGTTGGCCAGATCCCCTCCTTGTATTGTTTCCACTAGTCTGCTTACGACCATAAATTTAAAAGTGTGGTCTCCATAAAATTTAATATGATCATATAGAGCATTCGTATTTACTTGATTTCTGATGTCCTGACAATGTTTCAGGATATGCTCCTTGAACATTCTATTTGTTTTCCCCACATAGAAGGCTGGGCAGTGTTGGCACTGAGCAATATAAATCACATTTTTGCTCCTGCAGTTTACAAACCCTTTGAACTTATATTCCTTCTTAGATTTTGGATGTATAAAATTATCCATTTTGATATGATGACATGCTTTACAAAATCCACATTTATAGGTGCCTACTTTATTCATGGGTGTGTGTGGGCTATAAGTGCCCATATATGTATGTATGTATGTGTATATATATATATATATATATATATATATATATATATATATATATATATAATAATTTTTTTAACTATATCTGGCTATATAGTATGACATGCACTCTATAGTTTATACATAGGAATAGATGTGTTGTGGTATTGCCCATGATACCATATATATCTAGAACATGTTTTACAGCTTAGTATATGTGGCTCAAATGATAAATGATTTTTTGACTAGCTATAAATATTTCCATATGAAGTGCAATTTAGTTTTCAGAGTTGCATTTATTGTCTATGATCTGTCATTCTCTACTACTATTTATATAAGTATCTGTTAGATGAAATTAGTTTGAAGATGTAGATTGATGCTGATATTAGTAGCAATTTGATGGATGTACAATAATACATTTATATGGGCTATATCATGAAGAGTTGTACTGACTCTATATAATACCATATATGCCGAATATATAATGGAACTGCTCATTTTTGTGAAAAGATTTTTTAAAGTGTATGTATATATATATATATATATATATATATATATATATATATATATATATATATATATATATACACACACACACATGAGGACCTAGTATTAGATAAATTTGATGCTACATAGTTTTTATATTATAGGAAATGAACTTTGTAAGTAGCCGAACAGTGAACTATTCAGACGGCTATGTTTTTAAGGAACGGAGGTATAGCGTGATGACATCAGGATTAGGAGTGCTTTTGCAAAGTAAATTGTAGAGTGAGTGCTTAACAGCATTCACTCTAAAAAAGGGGGTTTATTGCAAAAGTAAACCTAAGTGGATATTTAACGGCATTCTGGAACATAGTATGGATATATAGATAAAAAGGCTCGTCATTCACCTATGTTTAAGAAGGTACAGTAAACTGTTTATTTGAATGGCGCAGAATAGAAATCACTTTGTGATTGATCTTTGACAGCATACAAGGGCTGTAAGCTGAACGATTATGTTATAACATGTTTGATGGCATCATATCTTTCATTTGAAAGGACCTAGCTACACCACAGGAGAGACTTGGAGGGATATTTAAAAGTATGCAGTATGACTTGATCCATGAATGTATAAATAATGATGTGCTGACTTGAATGATTTGGGTTCTGGAGTCGAGCGAATGCTGGACTATATAATCAGTTATAGCAAGTAGGAAATGTTATGTCACTATAATATAAATCTATTATTGTGTGACAATCTATATATATAACAAAAGCAACTAGGTAGCTAGTTGACCTATAGATGCACAATACAATTTATGCTGCTAAGGATGAGATATGCATATATTTTAAAGTGGAGTGTGCATATAATTTTATTATGTGATGAAGTTTGAGTATTATAATGTGGATTTTATTTATGTATGAGCAACTAAATAGTTACTTTGTTGCTGTTTTAGTCTGTTTATGATGTCAAGTAATTAGGGGGCATTTTGTGCTGATTTAATTTGCTACAACAAACATTTAAATTTAATTAGGGGGAGGTGTTATATATAAATGGAAATATCTGGCAGTTTATGCACTTTTACTTGTAAATTGTCTGATGAAGCCACATTTTGTGGTGAAAGCGCTTGCCTATTTGAAAATAAATGCGATATTATTTTACTGAATGGTGATACAAGTCATGCTTCATTCTACCATTAATGTTTTCTGCTATACGGATAGATTAGTTTAGAACAACTGGGAGGTGGAAGAAGAAGAGGAAGAAGGGTCCAGGAGACCCTGGAGAATGGTCCTAGCAAAGCCTGACATAGACCTGCAGAAGGAATCTAGGTTGTAGTGCTTTGTAAAAGCATGTCTTTCTTTCGGCTTTTCCCGGTTAGGGGTCGCCACAGTGGAACTCTGGTCCGCTAATGATTGGCAGTTGATTTTTACATGCTGGCTTGCCGGGCCTAACGCACAACCTTCAATGAAGGAACACCCATCCACGCATGTCGACACACAGAAGACGCTCTAACTGAGAATCGAACGGGCAACGTCTAACTGTGAGGCGACAACGCTACAGCAGCACCACCACCGCAGTATTGCTTTGTAAAAGCATGTACAGAGGACAAAGTTGCTGTTTCTAAAATATGTCTAGAGTCCAACCCTTCTAGAGCCCCTGTATAATGTGCCTTGCATCTGCCCGGAATAGTGTTGTTGTGGTAGGATTAACAAAAGTTAATAGCCAGAAACTATTTAAAAATAGTTTGCTTTGGCATTGGCTTTCTCTTCTTTTTATATTCACAAGAAATGAACAAATGATCGGAAGTTCTGAAAGATTTTGTTCTGTCAAGACAGTACCTGTATGAAGTATCCTTTCACCCTCATTTGGGGATTCAGGGAAGAAAAGAGGGATATTGATAGTTTGGCTTAAAGTAAACTCAGATAACACTTTAGGCATAAAACAAGGAGTACTTCTCAAGGAAACCCTGTTTCTTTGGAAAATGAAATAAGGTTGACCCATCATAGGAGTTTGCAATTCAGATAATCTTGTAGTAGTCAGACCAACCAGTAAAACTGTTTTCACTGTTAAGAAACTGAAGTCATCAAGTTTAGCTGTTTCAAATGGAGCAAATGTTATCTTCTCTAACACAAAATTAAGAGCCCAAGGAGGAACCACTGGTTTTCTTGGAGGTCTCTTATGCAACATCCCTTTCAAAAACATTTTGACATGGGAATGCCTTGAAAGAGAGGGATCCATGGGAAGAAATGCTGAAACGGCTGACAAATGAACATTGACAGAGGAGCAAGACAGGTCATAGGAATGAAACTCACAAAAAATATAGTAAAACCAGAGAAACGTTAGCCCTGAACGGGTGCTGATTCTTTGTTGGTGCCAACTAGAAAACCTTTTCTATTTGTTAACATATGATTTTCTAGTAGCAGTCTTTCTTGCCTTCATTAATACCTGTTGCACATCTTCACTAAACAGGTGCCTAAAAGGTATTAAGACCCTATCATCCAGGCAGTCAGTTGAGGTTGTCTGGGGCCAGGTTGTTTCAGACAACCCTGTTCTTGTGTGAGTAGAACCAGTCTGTGAGGAAGCTTTTGGTAATTTCCCCTGGCCAGTTCTGAAAGAAGGAAGAACCACTGTTGACTGGGCCAGAAGGGAGTCACACTGATCTTGGGGGATTTCTTCATAGGATCATAGGTTGTTACTAGGCTTAAGACCACTAGGGCCCTTACAAGCCTAGCCACTCAACCTAAACCATTTGTGTTCCCAAGTATCATGGGTGTCTCTACTGGGAGTCATGCTAGTAGGAGAGTAACCAAGGATTTGTAGGAGGGGTGTTAGTTAAGATAAAACTTTTCTTATTGGTGGCCTCTGTTCATAAGGGACATTTGGGCAAGACTGGGGGTAAAGTTACAATTTCCCATCCATTTGTCAAGGATACATATGAATATGTTCAGGGATGAACTCTGTTTTACTTGGATGGGAAGCCTATTCCACAGTGCGGGGATCCTTTGGGACACGTGTCTGTCCCTCCAGCACATTCTTTTTATGCCACAGATGAAGTTCAAATCCCTGGATCTAATGCTTCTGGTTCTATTTATTTTGAGCATGTGCAACAGATCCATTAGGGCTGGGTCTGAGGACGGCCTGCAAGCCAGACAAAGATCCCCTCTCATCAGCCTGTAGGAGACTGAATACAGTGACAGAGTCTTTAGGCAATCAGTGTAGGACAGGGTATATATGCACAGAATTCTCCTGGTGAGAAACCTTTATGGGTGTTACAACTGTTGCAATTGTCTGGTTAGATACATGCCAAAGGGGGCAGTTTATTCAATGACTGGTCTCATAAGGGCTGAGTAGAGTGGGACTATAACTTTCTTGGACCGGATGTCATACCCTTACCTATAAGTTAGGCCACATAGAATCATTTTCTTATTGTTTTAGTGTGTTGATCAACAGCCAGACTGCTGTCTACATATGTTTCCAGATCCCTTACTACTGGGCTGACTCTCAGGGGTGTTTAATTGATGGAGTAGGTAACTTGGGTTGACAGTTTCTCAAAGGACATTATAATGCATTTTTTCACATTTAGTTTTAGTTCATGGCTTTCACATCAGTCATTTATCTGTGTTAAACCCTCTTGCAAGATGTTGGTGTCTTGGGGGAATCTATAATAACTCCCAATTTACAGTCATCTGTGAACTTGATGAGCCATAAGCTTGAACATTAGCCTTGACTTGTGAGAATAGATGCTAAACAGGACAGAGCCCAGCATGGAGCTCTGGGGTACTCTGCTGGTGACAGGTCTCTTAGTGGAAGTGGTCTCAATGATCCTGACATCTTGGGTCCTTTCTGAGCCATCCGGAAATCCAACGAGTTATGTAGGGATTAATGCCTTGCTCAGAGAGATTGTCAACAATGCATGAGTGGGGTATTGTAGCTAATGCCTTGGCCACGTCAAGATAAGCAGTATGCACAGTTTTCCTCTCATCCATTGCCTTGATGACCCTCTCAGACTTTTTTCATTACGTTGATAGTTTTGTCTTTATGGCATTGCCTACAAAGGCTATAAGGGGGTGGATACAGTTTTAAGCAATATCAGAAAGCCTAGCGGGACAGGTGCAGCCCATCCTTGGAAAAGCAAAGTGATCCTTTGACCATGTTCTCCCATGCTGACAGATATGGATTCTCCTGAAGTGACACCAGAAACTAAGCCAAATATTAAAATCAATATTTTTATGTTCATACTGTGGCATCATCCTTGGTGTAAACAGAATGCTTCTCAAAGCATGGCTCATACCTATTTGTGACACATATTCCAAGAGATCCATTATGTCTCTTTTAATATAGTTCAGTGATGTATGCCTCAGGTTATTTTCACCCACATGGACTATAACAGAATCATATCAGCACCTAGGGTGCAGTGACTTGAGTGCATGCATAATACTGTGGATTCTGGCTCCAGATAAGCAACTATCTAACTAGCCGTTATCCTTTCCTTGTCTAATCTGGTGAGTAGGGCATCTGTGTAGCACACAATGGTGTTCCCAATGATAAGAGTATTAGGTAAAGTATATGCTTGCTTTATCAGCTATGCTCTTGGGAGACCACTTGGTGCGGCTTATGTAAGATGTTTGGTATTGCTTTTGGTGTGTGTTTAAGTGATTACTGAGGAACGGTGTTGACATTAGATGGGTTTGGAGGTCTTTGAGATTTGGGAAGGTTTCTTGTAAGCACCTCTGCATAAGACAATCTGTTTGTGCGGTAAGTAGAGTGTGTGAGGGATGTAGTGTGGGTATTCCTGATAATCTTGGTAGTATGTGAGATTTTTGCCTCCACGGAAGTTGTGTATTTACATCTCTCGCATACCATGTTATTTTCTTTAATAATTAACTGGTTGTCTGAGAACATGAGACAATTACTATATTGCCTTAGGATGCCCAAATCTACCAATCTGGCCACAGAGACATTTGGAAATTGCATATCCATGTTGTACGGACCTGGAATAGGGTGGGCTGTTTAGGATTAAGGACTGGGTTTTAAGAAGGGTCTGCTAGGGTAGTTCTGAGCTTAAGGGCAAGATGCTATATAGTGCTAGGATATGGTAGTGCTATTTGATGTGCAAGTTAGCTGCTCTAAGTTCAGTTCTGCACAATGTCAACTGTTTCACATGTTTTGGATCTAATCATAAGTTTATAGGGAGATTGTACTGTCTACACATATGCTACTATATAGGGCATGGCTAACTGCTGCTGCTTGGTGGGCAGCTATGTGCAAACTTGCATAATTTATGGTAGATAAAAAGGCTTGAAAGCTGACGGTTATGCCCTCTAGCCAATGAATAACCACACTTTGAGATTCCTGGTGTGCTTCCCACCTCAGAGAAACTAGGTAAACACTTTCTGCCACAAAATGAAAGATGCTGGATTGTCTTAATGTAAACACACAGCAAAAGTAGCTCTCAAGTGCAGCTTTAACAACAAATATCTACCAAACAACTAAGTCTCTGGCTAATTTACCCTTCTGCAAGGTGATTAGGAGGCAAACAGAACTAAAAAGCCAACAAACAAAGAAAAAAGAAGTTATGTCTTACCATAATGTTCCATCTGTGTTGTTGATCTTCATTCATTCATTACTGATGGGTTATCGGTTCCATCCTTGGAACCGAGCCGGCCAAATATCAAGCTCATGTCAGCCAAAAACCCTCGAGCCAAGGTCCTATCAGAATGCTCTGCTCCCTGTTACCTCAGATCGAGTTTGCAAGTTGATAGATAAAATTAGAGGCTACCTCTGGTCATTTTAGAAACTAAAATTCAACTATTGGATCAAGATCTGATGAGGAACTATAACGAACAGACAGAAACTGAGTTATTTAGGTGTCAGAAAGAACTGTTTCTACTTCATAATAGAAAACTGTCACTTTATGAACAAAGAAATTTAGTAAAATATGCAAATCATATTCAAACTCCTTCGAAAGCTTTAGCTCGTGTTATCAATCAGACGAAATCAACACGGTTAATTTCTGAAATACTCTATAATAATATTACATATACTGACAAGGCAGATATCATGAAGACCTTTGAAAAAATTTTTAATCAGATTTACGGAGAGCAGCAGACACTCTTGCAAGATAAAAAAAGAAAAGATTTTCTACAGAAAATCACTTTCCCTAATATTGATAAGGATTTCCATAGAAATTTAATCAAACCGATTGAAGTCGAGGAGGTGTTAGAGACAATCAAGAAATTAAAGCCTCATAAAGCCCCATGCCGGATGGTTTGACATCAGAATTTTACAAATCCTTTAGTGAGATTTTGAGCAATGTATTGTCACAGACTTTTAATTATATTATGCGGAATGGAATTAATGATCCTCATTTTAATGCTTCAAGGACAGTTCTCATATTGAAGGAGAAAGGTGATCCCAAAAATCCTGATAATTACAGGCCCATATCTCATTTGAATATCGATATGAAAATCATGACATCTATTCTGGCGAGTAGACTGAAAAAGGTAATAAACTTAATAATATCAGAGGAACAGGGGTTTATGGATGGGAGACAGACCACGGACAATACCTTAACGCTTCATACCTTAATCTCTTATCACGAAACACAAAACCTGAATTTGTATGCCTAATAATTGATGCTCAGAAGGCATTTGATAGGGTTAATTTGGTTTATTTATTTGATATATTACCTTATTTTAATATACCCCAGGAGTTTGTTTCAACGTTAAGGATACTATACAATAATGCATATACAAATTTATTTATAAATGCGAATGCTCGAATAGGATACAAATCAAAAATGGTACCCGTCAGGGCTGCCCATTATCTCCCATCTTATTTAATCTGTACTTGGAACCCTTATTTTTACACCTTAAGCAAAATGTATTTTATAATTCTCCAGCTCTGTATGGGATAAAGGTTGGGTTGGCTGCCTTTGCAGATGATTTAAACATATATTGTACCACACCTGTTTCCGATACTGAAAAAATATTTGCTGCAATAGGAATCTTTGAGAGAGTTTCCAACTACAAGCTAAATTTTAAAAAATCTAAAATATTCCCGTTAAAGACACCCACATCTTTTTCAATGCTACCATTGATAGGACAAGTAACGACGGAAGAAAAGATAAAATATCTGGGGATTGCATTCTCCACTGAAAATAGGGATTTTTTTATAAACAATGTAAAGTCAACTGCAGACAAATAACATTGGATCTAGAAAGATGGAGTAAGTTGAAGTTACCACTGATGGCAAGAGTAGCAATTATAAGAATGAATGTTCTTCCCAGAATGTTATATATTTTTAGAGCTGCACAACTCAGAATTACGAAAACATTTTTTAAACGGTTTCATATAGGATTGGGGAGATTTCTGTGGGAACCCAGGAAGACGAGAATATCTTATGAAAAATTGATGGCTCCAAAAAATAAGGGTGGGCTGGAGTTACCGGATTTTGAAATTTACTATTTAGTGATTCAGGCCAATAGGATCTTAAAGACGTCATACTTCGACAGTGGTAGTAGAAAATGGACACCCAAATGGGTGCTCCTAACGTATAAGTATATAAGTGAAGTGGGAGTTAATGTTAAAGCTTTACCCTTTCTAAATGATCGAACAATGAGTAAATATAAGTTAATGGAACATATAAAGAGCTATGTAACGGCAATTCAAACTCTTTTTGCTTCCTTAAACTTATTAAAATATATGATGGTATTCCAACCGTTTCATGGGAACCCTAACTTAACAATTGCTAGTCAATTGATAGATTTAAAGAAATTCCCCTTAATTAAGGAGTTAACTGTACTTGATTTATATCCTTTTCTAGGGGTAGTAGTACATGATATTCTAAAAGAAATGGAACTTCCTATTTCCTATTTAATCATAGTAAGACAGTTGAAAGACTTAGCTATAAACTATTTTAATAACTTTGAAATGAAAGAGGAGGACTTAATCATTTCTCGTAATCTGTGGGAAGCTGTTGCAGGATAGAAAATATATAACATATAAATTGATAAAAGAGAGGAAGTACAACAAATACATTCTTTTATCGAGTTACTGGAGGGAGAATTTGATATTGTCAGATGACAATAAGATATTGGAAGCATTCAGTACAACATTAAAGTCCGTATCCCTTCAAAAATGGATTTTTACGCAGCTGATGATTTTCAATAACGCATATTATACTCGTCTCACTCTTCACAAATTTGATCCGAAGAATTCACCTAAATGCCCACATTGTTTAGATCAAACATTGCTTCACATGTTCTGGAGTTGCAAGTGTATTTATAAATTGTGGAATTCACTTAAGTTACAGTTACAAAAAATGGGCTACCAAAACTCAACACTCTCTTGGGAGTTTATGATTCTTCATATTCCCCCAGAGAATTTAGGAAAATCAAAAAGGATTGTAATTATGAATATTTGTTTATTAATGAAATTATATATAGCCAAAAATTGGTTGAACCCAGACCAGACATCGTGGAAAAATTTCAGATTGATGGCTATACAACATATCTTAAGCATAAACTCTTAATTAGCGACCACAAGAAAAATATCAACAATATAAAAATATGGGAGCAAATTTTCAATATTGTGTTGGCGTAGAGGTGCCTATCCACTTTTTCTCGGGATTTAGAGTACAATGTAAAATCAATCTTAGATTAGATAGAGGAGGTAGAGACAAGACAGTTTGCTGGCTTGATTTGTTATTGTGGGGTTTCTTTTTTTCTTTCTCTTTTTTCTCTCTTCCTTTTTTGATTATTAGTACTGTACTTATGACCAATACATGAGGTTGACATATAATGCGAAGTTAACCTATGGAAGCATTTTGTAAATATTGTACATAGTGTGTGAATTTGTAATATGGTTGTGAAAAACAATAAAAAATGTTTATTGAAAAGAAAAAAAAAAAAAAGAGGCTACCTCTGGTCATAACAGACCTACAATAAAGGAGTACATGAGATCAACCAGGAACCTCCAGAGGGGGATGGAGGGTGGGAAGTAATGAATGAATGAAGATCAACAACACAGATGGAACATTATGGCAAGCTATAACTTCTTTATCTGATGTTGTTAATCTTCGTTCATTCCTTACTGATGGGACAGAGTCCCCAGCTGCCTGTGTCCCTGGGTGGCCCTCATGGAAGGACATTCCTGAGCACCATGGTGCAAAAAGAAGCTCTACCTCTGGAGGCCAAGTCCAATTTGTAATGAAGAATAAAGGTATGAGGTTTGGCCTAAGTCGCAGCTGAGCAAATATTATTGAGGGAAGCCTTAACATGGAAAGCTGCTGAAGTTGCCATAGAACTTGTAGAATATGCTTTCACTCTGTGAGGCAAAGTGATGTTGTTTTTGTTGTAGATAAAGGTAATACAATTTCTCAACCATGAAGCCAATGTAACTTTTGAGACAGGAAGACCTTGTCTAAGTTTAGAAAAGGCCAGAAACAGTTGGTCCAATTTATGGACAGACTTTGTTCTGTCCAGATAAAATTGTATTTGCCTACGAACATCCAAGGAGTGCAGGAAATACTCTCCCTTGTTAGAAGGGATAGGAAAGAACACTGGGAGATCAATAGATTGGTTGATAGACCGCTCTGACACCACTTTTGGTAAAAAGGATAATTAGTTCTCAGTGATACTCTATCCTTATGGAAGATAAGATAGGGAGGTTTGATGCATAAGGCTTGAAGTTCTGACAAGCATCTGGCTGATGTGATTGCAATCAGTAACAACGTTTTCCAAGATAAATATTTTACATCGCATGAAGATGCAGATTCAAAGGGGGGAGCTGTTAGAGCTTGCAGAACCAATGCCAAATGCTAAGGTTGTACCGGTTCTCTAAAGGGAGGTTTTAAGTGGATAACCTCCTTCAAGAAAGTTTTAGAGAGTCTATGTGACATAAGCGAAGAATCCTGAAAACCAATGTGTAAATTTGAGATGGCAGCTAAATGCACATGAATAGTAGAGGCAGACACCCCAGAGTGGAAAAGATGTGATAAGTAATCCAAAACCACCAAAACTGGGGCTGACAAGGGGTCTAATTGTTTATTCGCTGCCCATAAAGAGAACCTTTTCCATTTATTGAGATAGATTAGTCTGGTGGATGATTTATGAGATGCAATAAGAATATTGTGCACAGGGGACAAGAGGATTTCCTGCCTGGCAATCACTGGAAGTGGAGAAACCAAGCTATCAGTTTCAGGGCTGTTAGATTGGGGTGAGTCAGACCCTGCGGATGGGAGAGCAATGTTTGGGATGGTTTGAGGATCCACGGTTGATCTAGCAGGTAAGGCCAGAGGAAGGGGAACCAGACTTGTCGAGGCCAATATGGAGGAATGAGGATCACTTTGCTCTTCAAATGTCATACTTTCTTCAGAAATTGTGAGATGAGGGGAAGAGGAGGATAAGCATAAAGTAGACCCTAGGGACAAGCGTGGACTAGACCGTCTCTCGGTGACAGTCCCCGAGGGGGTATCAGGTAAAGTAGTTGCTGCACTTGTTGGTTGGGGAGGCAAATAGGTCACAACAAGGCTGGCCCCAGCGGTTGAAGATTCTTGCCACTATCATAGGATTGAGGGACCACTCGTGAGGTTGTAGAATGCACCTGCTCAATTTGTCCGCTATCACGGTGGAGCTCCCGGGAATGTGCATTGCAATTAGAGAGCGGTTGGAAGCTATTGCCCATTGCCATATTCTCAAGGCCTCTCGGCATAATGGTTAAGATCTGGTTCCCCCCACTTTTTGATGTACCCGACCACTGACATGTTGTCTGGATTGCAATAGTCCCTGATGGAAGGATGGAATGAAATGCTTGCAATGCTAGCAGCACTGCCCTCAGTTCCTGGACATTGATATGCAAAAGGGCCTCTGTCTCCGACCAGGTGCCTTGGACCGAGTTTCCCTGACATAGGCTCCCCCACCCTACCAGGGAGGCATCAGTGGTCACCGTGGCTTTTGGTTGATGGGGGCTGAAGGGCCGAGACCATTGTTAGGGATTTCGAGACATCCACCAGACTAAATCTTATTTGCATCTCTGAGTTACACTTATCTGAAAAGACAAAGGATGTTGTAGAGGGTACCATTGAGTGAGACGTAACCATTGAAGGAGCCTCATGTAGAATCTGACTAGAGGAACAATGGTGATTGAGGCTGCCATTGACCCCAAGAGTTGGAGTATAGCTCGAGCGGGAGATTTGAGGTGACAGGGCAGCAGTTGAACCTGTTGCCTTATTCTTTGAAACTATGGTCCGGGAGAGATGTTGTGCAAATTTTTGTGTTCAACAGTACCCCTATGAATTAGAGAGACTGAGCTGGGGTCGTGTTGGACTTCTCCCAGTTTATTGTGATTCCCAGGCTTTGTGCTGTGAGGAGAGTGTAGTGCAGGGTTTCTTCCAGTAGACGCTTGATGGGGGCGGTAAGGAGCCAGTCATCTAGATATGGAAATGCCTGGAATCCTTGAAGTTGCAAGTGAGCGATAAGCACTGCCATGCATTTGGTGAACACTGGAGTCTGTAGAGAAACTGAAGGACAGAGCTCGAAATTGGTAGTGACTGGCTCCTCTGCAGAAGCGGAAGTATCTTCTTGAGTGTTTGTCCATTTTTATGTGGTAATACGCATCTTGAAGATCTACAGAGCATATCCAATTGTCTCCTTCCAGTAGAGGAAGGATAGACTGAACCGTGACCATCTGGAATTTCTCTGTTTTTACAAATTTGGTCAGTGTGCTGAGATCCAGAATTGGTCTTCAGTCCCGTCTTTTTTGGCACTAAAAAGAACCTTGAGTAAAAAATGGATCCTATCTGGTCTGGGGGGACCTTCTGGATGATTCTTTTTTGTAGCAGCTGTTGGATTTCATGTGCTGCTGCTTCCCTTTGACTGGGTGGAACATTGGGTAATACTCTGCACGAGACTGGACAAAGAAGGAAGGGGATGCGATAGCCTCTGGATATTATCCGTTGTACCCAAGAGTCGGTGGTTATATTTTGCCAGGCAGCAGGATACAAGGAAAAATGACCCCCTGACCGCTTCCAGAGGTAAACAGTCGGGCAACAATTCAGGAGCATTGATAGGGTTGGTCAAAGAACGAATCTCTGCAACCCCAGTTTTGTGGACCTCCTCTGCCCCAAAAAGGGCATCTTCCATTGGAGCTTCCCCCTCTGCCTCTAGGGGAGAACTCAGCATGTGCATCATGGAAAGAGCCCTGTGAGTTCCTGTGCCACATCTACCCACTCCTCTGATTTCTGGAGTAGAATTGTTGAGGAGTGGAGTGTCTGACACCAATGGCAGTTAGGGTCTTGCCATCTTGTTCACACCTTGCCAGCGTATCTTTCACTTTAGGCCAAACAGAGAAACCAGACTTGTTGAGGCCAATTTGGGGGTGTTCATGAAGGAAGCCTTACAGGAGACCACAAAGGCACACCCAGGCATGTCGTCTGGTGACTATACCTGCACCTGCCACTCTAGCCGCTCCTTCCGTTGCGTGAGAAATAAGACGCATGGAAGAAATGGAAATGGACTCTAAGGTGGCTAACTGAGAAGCCACGTTGTCACGGACCTCATCAGAAATAAGAAGTTATGTACCTACCATACTGTTCCATGTTAGTTGTCTTCTTCTCGCCTTCTTTCTTGCTGGATGGGTTTGGAGCCAATCCTCGGCTCTGACTCAGCCTTATACTAAAGCTCGAGAGCTATTTACCGGCTCGAGGCCCTCCCCCTATCCCACAATGCTAGACGTCAGATACCCAGATCTCGTTTGGTAGAGCTAACACCATGGAGACATCCTGTCCCTACTATAAAGTTTGCCTACAGTGGTAACAACTGAGGAGGACATATCCTAGGAAATAGTCAAGCAGGGGAATAAGGCCTCAGAAGGATTCATCTCGGTCTGTTCAGGCTAGGGGGATGGTGGGTGGGATGCAAGAAAGAAGGTGAGAAGAAGACAACTAACATGGAACGTTATGGCAGGTACACAACTTCTTAATGTTAAGTTGTCAATCTCACCTTCATTCTTGCTGGATGGGACAGCGTCCCTAGCACCTTAGCCTTGGGTGGCTCATCGGAACAGACTCTTGAGCACAGTGGAACCAAACTCAGCCCGACTCCTAGAGGCCATATCCAACTTGTAATGAGAAATAAAGGTATGAGGAGTGGCCCATGTGGCTGAAGCACAAATAGATTCCATTGAAAATCTTGCTTGAAAAGCTACTGACAGCTAACGCTCTGGTGGAATGAGCTTTTGGTTTTGTAGGGAGTTCTTTATGTCTTAGTTAGTAAATGAAGGAAATGATAGAGGCCATCCATCTAGATAAAGATACTTTAGACACTGGCAGGTCCTTCTTGCCCTCAGCATAGGACAGGAAGAGTTGGTCCAACTTCCTAGTTTGTTTTGTCCTATCTAAATAGAAACGTAATTGCCTGTGAACATCCATATAATGCAGCTTTTGTTCAGCTCTGTTTGAATAGTTAGGAAAAAAGACAGGAAGATCAATGGCCTGATTCAGGTTTGTCTCAGAAGGAATCTTAGGTAAAAAGGAGGGATTAGTTCTGAGTGAAACTCTATCTTCGTGAAAAACAAGATAGGGAGGATGAATACAGAGGGCTTGTAGTTCCAATACTCTTCTAGCTGAGGTGATAGCTACTAAGAAGAGAGTCTTCCAGGAGAGTAATTTTAAGGAACAGGTGGCCGCAGGTTCAAAGGGAGGGAGAATCAGGGAAGTTAATATCAGATTCAAATCCCACGGAGATGGGGGATCTCTAACCGGAGGCCTCAGTAAAACAGTCCCTTTAAGAAAGGCTTTACAAAGTTTATGGGACATGATGCTGGTCTCTGACAGGCCAGCGTGAAAATTAGTGATAGCAGCCAATTGGACTCTAATGGTGGCAGAAGAGGAGCCCGCTCGAAAAAGCTCTGCCAAAAAATCCAGAACACTATGGACAGGGGCTGTAAAAGGATCTATATTTCTGGCCTCCGCCCAGAAGGAGAAACGTCTCCACTTACTAGCATAGGTTTTTCTGGTAGTAGATTTGTGTGAAGAAAGGATGATTTCACGCACTGGCTGAGAAATATGCGGAAGCCTGGCTAAGGTTGGAAGTGGAGCAACCAAGCTGTGAGGTTGATAGATTGAAGGGATTGGTGCAGCCCGCCCGACTGATGGACCAACAGGTCTGGCACTGAGTCCAGCCTCCAGGGCTGCTCCAGTAGGTGACAATGCAGGAATGGGAACCAAATTTGTCGAGGCCAGTAAGGGGCAATGAGGATCATCCTGGAACCCAAAGCGGTCGCTTTCTGAATCAGTTTGGAAATTAAGGGAAAAGGTGGAAATGCATATAGGAGACCCCGGGGCCAATCGTGTACTAGAGTGTCTCTGGGGGAATGGCCAGGGAGGGGAAAGAGAATGAAGAAGTCTTTGCACTTGCTGTTGAGAGGGGTTGCAAAAAGGTCGCAGCAAGGCTGACCCCATCTGCAGAAAATCTTGTCCGCTACTAACTGAATGAGAGACCACTCGTGAGGCATGAGAATGGCTCTGCTTAGCCTGTCTGCTATGATGTTGGACTTCCCGGGGATGTGCGTTGCTATCAGAAACCGTTGGGAAGAGATCACCCACAGCCAGAGTCTGAGTGCTTCTCGACATAAGGGATAAGACCTGGTTCTGCCCTGCTTGTTGATGTACCACGCTACAGACATATTGTCCGTTTGAACTGCAATAGTCCCGGTAGGTAGAGAGTCCTGAAGAGCTTGCAACACTAAAAGTACCGCTCTCATCTCCAAGACATTTATGTACAGGTGGTATTCTAGGGGTTGCCAAGAGCCCTGGACCGTCCAGCCCTGAAAATGCCCCCCCCACCTGATCAGGGAGGCATCCGTGGTCACATTGGCAACGGGAGGAGGAAGAACAAATGGTCTGCCCTGGAGAACTAGAGGAGAGACCATCCACCAAGCCAGGTGGTCTTTTCATGTTTGAGTGATTATTATCCTGTGGGACATTGGAAGTTGTTGAAAGGACCATTGGGTAAACAGCATCCACTGGAGGATCCATATGTGAAAACGAGCCAGGGGGACTAAAATGATCACTACTGCCATGAGACCCAATGTCTTTAGTACAAATCTGGCCTGAATTGTCTTGCACTCTAGTAGGATCTGCACATGTCGGCAAATGTCTGATACTCTGTCTGGAGGAAGTTTTGCAGATAGATCTTTTGTATTTAATTCTGCATCTATAAAGGTTATAGACTGACAAGGCGACAATGCAGACTTTTCGAAATTTATGGATATACCTAGCTCGGAGCATGTTTGGATGGTATAGTCCCTGGCTCGCAATAGCTGATGCCTGGTGGAAGCAGTAAGGAGCCAGTCATCTAGATATGGAAACACCTGGAATCCCCGTCATCTCAGGTGAGCCGTAACCACTGCCATGCATTTGGTGAACATCCTGGGTGCCGTGGTGAGACCAAAGGGCAGGGCTCTGAATTGATAGTGACTGGCTCCCAGCCGGAAGTGGAGAAACCTTCTGGAACGCCTGTCCATTTTTATATGGTGGTACGCATCCTGAAGGTCTATGGAGCACATCCAATTGTCCTGACCCAAGAAGGGTAGAATGGACTGGAGTGTGACCATCCTGAACTTTGTTCTTTGAACAAACTTGTTTAATCTGCTGAGATCCAAAATAGGTCTCCAGTCCCCTGTCTGTTTTGGTACCAAAAAGAACTTGGAGTAAGTCCCGGATCCTAGCTGGTCTGCTGGGACTGGCTGGATGGCCCTTTTTTCTAGCAGCTTTGAAATTTCTAGAACTGCTTGATCCCTTAGAGTGGGTGGGACATCTGGAAGGGATGTTTGTACAGGGGTGTGGATGAAGGGAATTTTGTAACCTTCGGATATGATAGACTGTACCCATCGGTCTTGTGTGAGGACTTGCCAGGCTTCTGGGTACAGTGACAATCTTCCCCCGACTGCATCCGAAGGTGGACAGTCGGGCAGCCCCTCAGGGGTGCTGGAAGGGTTTGTCAGAGAAAGATTCTCTGCTACCCTGATTTTGCGGACCCCCTCTGCCCCTAGGGCGGCGTCTATTATTGTTTCCTCCTCTGCCCCTGGAGGAAAACTCACCACGTGTGTCAGGCATGACACTCTGGGGTTTACGAAACCACATTTTTCCACTCTTCTGACCTTTGGGGTATGGTCTGGAAGGAGTAGAAAAACGGACTCCCACAGCAGAGAGAGTCTTGCCTTCCTGCTCACACCTGTCAAGTGTATCCTTCACCTGTGGTCCAAACAAAGCCGAACCATCGAAGGGGGTATCGGTGAAGTACGCCTTAAAGGGGTCAGCAAAGTTAAATAACTGCATCCAGGTGTGTCTTCTCAAAGCCACGCCTGTACCTGCGGCCCTACTCACTCCATCGGCCGCATAAGAAATGAGCCGCATGGAGGAGTTAACTATGGAATTTAAGGTCGCCAGCTGGGAGTTAACCTTATCCTGAGACCCTGCAGCCAATGGATCCTGAAGAGTATCACCCAGTTCTTTGAGAAGATCCCTCTGAAGTCGGGTGAAATGGCACAGATAATTCAGAGACCACATAGCAAAGGTCGCTGAAGAGAACATCCACTTCCCGTACTTGTCCATTGTCCTAGACTCTTTATTAGGAGGATGTACAGGCACCGAAGGGTCAGCCAACTCCTTCTTAGTGGCCGTTGCCACCACCATGGCATCAACCGGGACCCCCTTAACTAGAAACTGTTTGAACGATGGGGCTGTAATAAATTTAGCGGGCCTACAGGGAGTTGGTTCCATTGAGTCCGGGGCTGTCCACGCCTTCCGAGCAACCACTTCCATGAGCGGGTCAAAAGGCGGAGACACCCAGGAGGTGGAAGGGTGAGAACCAAATGCATCCGGGTACACCGACTCATCCTCGTAAGGGTTAAGGGCAGTCCAATTTCCCCTCTGCTTAAGGATCTCCAGGATGTCTGAAAAGGAGACATCCTCAGAGGGGGACCTTGGGGACCCTTCCGAATCCTCCAAGTCGGTGTCAGACGTGACTGACTCGGGGGAGTCAACATGCTTCCTCTTACATGTTTTCTTCCAAGGGGGCTCCTCCGAATGATCGGGGGAGGCCTCAGAAGGGGAAGATATCCCCAGTGGGGCGACCTGGAGCATTTGTTCTCCACACTTGGGGTCAGGAGGGTGGACAGAGACCAAAGCAGGCACCATGGGGGAAGGAGCTGAAGGGGCTGATCGTGGATCCGACCCAGGAGTCAGTATGCTCCTCATGACCTCAAAGGCGCCCCTATCAGGCAGAGAGGAAGTTCCCAGCTCCGAAGAGATGAGTACCCCTCCTGGCACTGAGAGTGAAGGCTCCGAGGCCGATGTCAGGGCCAAGCTCACCTGCACCGAGAGGGAGAACTGGGTCAGACAAGGGTCCGATGCCACTCACCATCTCGAGTCTCGACACCCGGATCCCTCCATAGACGGAACCAATGAAGAGATTGGAGCCAACGATGGAGCCAAAATCTGTGGTATCGGCTCCGACGCTCCAACGATTCGAGCCCCAATGAGCTCCGGCTCTGAACACATTGGTAGAGTTGGAGGAGGAACTGATGAAGATACAGGGATAGCCACAGTCTATTGAGAAGGGCTAGTCAACATTTGGGCCAGAGCCTGTGACTTTAAGAGCCTACTGACCACCTTCTCGAGGTCGTGATCAGACAGCCTGGAGGACTGAGAGGAGTGGGACCTGTGGCTCCACTCCGACTGTAGTAACGAAGACCTCGGAGCCGAACGAACGGACTCCAAAGAGGGAGACGTCGAGCGTTTTCAGCTCACAGAAGGCTCCGATACTAAGGCCGGAGCCGACTGAGGTCTCGAACTGTCAGTTCCAGCTGGAACCAATGAGGAGACAGGAGCTCTGCTCGGCGACGGCTCCGAACAGGGAGCCGACGGCTTAGCGGGCTTGGAGGGTCTACCCGACGAAGGCTTAGTCGGGGACCCTTCAGGCTTAAGCAAGCCCCTCAAAATAAGTGTGTTCCTATGCTCCTGTAGGACTCTCGGACTGAAGGCATGACAGACTGCACAAGAGTCCTGCAGGTGTAGGGGACCCAAACAATACACATAAGAAGTGTGACCATCTGTCAGAGACATCTTCTGACAGCACGAGTCACACTTCTTGAAACCTGAGACCCTAGTATCCTTAGACATAACGAAAAGTAGAAAAAAGGATACCAAGGGAACAGGTAACTAGTGCTTTAAACACTGCACACAAACAGACACACACACACACACACACACACACACACACACACACACACACACACACACACACACACACACACACACACACACACACACGCGCACTAGTAAAAAAAACTAACAACACCAACAATATAATAGTAATATAATAATATTACAAAATATATCTAACTATCACTATAAAGTAAAGTATATATAAAACAATGGTAGAATAGGAATAAAAACACTACTGATTATATACAACTAACCCTAGAGGGTAGAATATATATAAGAAAAATTAACGATACCCTAACGGGAGGGGGGAGGGGGGGAACTCTGAAAAACTACAGTAAAAGAGTTTTTAAAAGGGGGTTTCTCAAGGGTAAACTATATATATGTATATATATATATATATATATATATATATATATATATATAAAATAAAATGCTAGAAAAGAGTTATATAACCTGGAGCCGGTAAATTCACAACCTCGTAGCTGAAGTGGCAAACGAGATCTGGGTATCTGACGCCTAGCATTGTGGGATAGGGGGAGGGCCTCAAGCCGGTAAATAGCTCTCGAGCTTTAGTATAAGGCCGAGTCGAAGCTGAGGATCGGCTCCAAACCCATCCAGCAAGAATGAAGGCGAGATTGACAACTTAACATTGGCTCCTGCCAAGGTTTCAGAAAACTGGTTGATAAGATCCCTCTGAAGCCTGGTAAAGTGTGCCAAATAGTTCAAAGACCTTATGGCGAAGGTCGATGAAGCAAGCACATGCTTCCCTTGTCTGCCTATCGCCCGGGACTCCTTATTGGGCGGATGGACAGTTTGGCTCTCTTCTGCCAAATCCTTCTTAGTTGCAGCTGCCACCACAATGGCATCTACTGGAAGACCTCATGACCAATGTGGGTGCTCAACTGGGGACAATAATATTTTATCCAGTCTCCATGGTATCGCTTCCACGTTGTCAGGAGCCTTCCATGCATACTGGATGATGAGCTGGACAAGCTCATTGGCTGGCGGGGTAACCCAAGGAGGTAGGGGACTGGGCACGAAAAGCCTGCAGGAATACTGATTCCTCAGAGGAAGGATTAGAGGACTTTCAGTCACCCTTCCCCGTCATCAAAATCCGTATCTTCAGTCAATGACTCCTCATTGGAGTCCATGTGCTTCCTCTTGCATGATGCTTTGCAGGGTACTTCCTCAGTGGGAGGCTCTGGGGAAGACTGCAAAGAGGAGGTCTCCTGAGGAGGAGAAACCTGAGGCCCTTGTGCTCAGTGTCTGGTGGTTGTGGCTTGTGAGAGTTGTGGCACAGAGGGGGGAGAGGACTCTGACATGTGCAGTTTGCCAGCGGAGGCAAGCACCCTCTCCCTGGCCTGAAAGGCCGGCCCACCCAAGGAAGGATGGGAGCCTGGAACCAAGCACAACAACCTCGGAACCGGGGTCAGACCCCACCCTGACGAGCCAACCCCAAGACCAGGAGTCTCAAGAGGACTGTGAACCATGAGAGAGGGAGGATTCCTGGAGGGTGCCATAGAAAAAAATCATCATGGAACCAAGAATGTACCCCCCCATGGCACAGCCACTGGCCTGAGAAGAGCCCGATGCCCAGTGCACCGAGGGCCACAAGGATGAGTCCAGTTCCAAAGTGAGATCCACTATTGGACTCGGAGGAAGGGAAGCTGCTGTCAGAGTAATGGGCTTCGATACTTGGGTGGAAGTTGAAGGAGTGTACGTTGGAGTTTGTGGAGCTATACATTCACCTGAGGGAGGGAACATGGACTTCGATGAGTGAGAGAGACCTCTGGCCACAAGCAACTGGTGAACAACCAGCAACACATCTTGCTCAGAGAGGCTCCTGGTCGACCTCATAGAGAGACCTGATGGTGATTCTGGCCTTTCTAGAAAAAGACTATATTGGCTACCAATGAAAGGATCCAAGGAAGGAGAGTACTTGGTCCTTGCTAATTCAAGAGGTGCAGAGCCTGGAACCGAGGACATCTGCACTGAAGAAAATGGTGTGGAAGTAGTCTGTGCCGATGACTTCAGTGCCATGGAAGTTGAAGGTGTCTGCACCATAAAAGCAAATGTCTTCCCCGATGGGTACGGTGCTATTGAGAAAAGTGTCTGCACCAGTAACAAGGATGGTGCTAAAAAGGACTGCACCGAGGAACATGTCAGCGCCGAAGGTGTCTGCACCATGGAGGACAGTGCCATCATACTCGCAGACAAAGGGGATTGTACCAACGGTGCCGACGGGGATTGTACCTGTATAGATGGTGCCAGTAAGGGCTGCGACGGAACTGTCGGAGTTATAACTGCCTGCATCAGGAACTCCGGTGCCAGTGTCAATAAGGAAAACATGGCTGGAGCCAGAATCAGTTGGGACGGTGCCGAGCCTGGAGCTGACAGGGTCACAGATGGCAGCACTGAAGTAGTAATCAATTTCACCTTCTTATGCATCGACTCCCTATGATCTCCAGAGGGAGAAGAAGGGAGCAACCTTTATGAGGAAGAGGAAGAACTCTTGCGGGATTTGGCAGGAGGGGTGAGCCCTCCAACCCAGAAATAGCCTCACAGAAAGGAGATTTGAGAAGACCTTTCAGGATTAATTTGTTCTTTCTCTCATTAAGAGTCCTGGTTGAAAAATGTCTACAAATCCCACACAGGGGATCTACGGTAAGGTGGAAGACATTCAGACAATAGACACATAAGTCATGGCCATCGGAAAGTGGTAACTTATGGCTGCAATCCTTACACTGTTTATAACCAACACTACTATGGTCTGCACCTGTCGCCTCTGGATTCAGGTTACTGGCTAAGGCTCTTGCCACCCCTATAGTGCCTTTTTTTAGGCAAAGTTCAAAGAACAAAACCACCACCATAACAGGTACAAGCATGCAAAATGTGAAGGTAATGCTACTCAATGCTAGAAGTCTAAACCTCAAAATGCACTCTCGAGGCACTCCTAAAAATGGAGAACATCGATATCTGTGCAGTAACTGAGACCTGGTTCAAGGCTCCAGAGAGCACCCCTGCAATACCAGGCTACAACTCTTACCACACTTTTTGGCCACCAAAGCAGGATCGAAACACTAAAGGTGGAAGAGTGTCAATATTCACCAAGGATATTCACACCACCAAGCTAGTTGCCCAACACAATGTGTCTGAAATTCACCAGGTGCAACTAACACTAGGTAAGACTGCAATCCAAATTGTAGCTTGCTACAGATCCCCCACCATACCCCAAGATTCTCACTACACCTTTCTAAACATACTGGAAAATATTAAGATAGAACCAAACACCCTAATACTGGGAGATGTTAACTACCCTGCCATTAACTGGGAAAGCTACTCATGTACCAACACCTTTTCCCAACGGTTCTTGGAATTCATAAATTCCAACGCCCTGGATCAACTAATCCATAGTCCCACCAGGGGTTCCAATATTCTAGACCTGGTCATTACCAACATGGGAAATCGATGCTCCACACCTATGGTCATGCCCTCGTTAGTCACGTCTGACCATAAGCTAATCACCCTTAACATCCACATCCCACCCTCACCCCCCAGTAAGGAAACCTCCATAAAATACTTCTCCAAAGCCAACTTCATGCTACTCAAGTCAGAAGTGACAAACTTCATGACACCCATGCAGATGGGAGCTGAAAGTTCAACTGCTGAATCCTACACTAAGGCACTGTACGAGCACATCCACTCATGCATAAATCGTGCCATCCCAAATAGAACCAAGATGCTCTCATCCAAAAAAAAAAAGAAGCCAATCTGGTGGTCCCCTGCCATAAACAAACTTTACAACAAAAGGAAGAAACTGTTGCAGAAAAGAGGAAAATCCCAGGATGCAAAAAACTTCCTTACCAGCCTCAGTAAGAAACTGAGATCCCTCATAAAATCCTCCAAAGCTAGTTACGAAAATAAAATTGCCAAAGATTCCAAAGACAACAACAAGGCATTCTATAACTATGTCAAGAATCTAAATTGCAATGCTCAGATCTGCTCTGAGCTAAAACAGAATGGCATTAAATATATTGATCCCAAGGATATTGCCAATATCCTGGCAGATCGATTCAGTGCCAACTTCACCACCCTCTCACCCCCTAAATGGCCCATCTCAATACCGGAAGATTGCCATATTCCGGTAATAACGGCCACACAGGTAAAAAACGCACTCTCCAAAGCTAAGAATACAGCATCCATGGGACCAGATGACATCCCGGGCTGTGTACTACATGAGCTACAATATGAACTGGCACCTCACCTAAGTGTCATGTTTAATCATAGCCTCACCTCAGGTTTCGTGCCCACTGAGTGGTGCACAGCTACAGTTATCCCATTCCATAAGGGGGGATCCACCTTGGATCCTGGAAACTACCGTCCCATCAGTCTGACAAGCCTTATCTGCAAGGCCATGGAGTGTATTATCATGGAACTTATAAACAAAGACATTGGCAACCTTCAAACACTGGACCCCACCCAGTTTGGGTTCATGAAGGGCCGATCTTGTCTCCTGAACTTGATTGACTTCTTTGAATCAGTCTCCAGAGCCATGGACAAGGGTAAGGTGGTCCACACAGCCTATCTAGACCTTGCCAAGGCCTTTGACACCATCCCCCACTCTGGAATCATAGATAAACTTACTAAGCTGGGCATTAATCCCTACGTCACCCAATGGGTTGCTAACTAGCTTACTGATAGAACCCACACTGTAAAAGTAGCCAACTCCAAATCCAGCTCCAGACAAGTGACAAGTGGAGTACCTCAGGGTTCAGTCCTGGGACTGCTCTTGTTTGGCATCTACTTCTCTGAAGTACAGGCCAACACTAAGGGACTCTGGATAACAAGGTTTGCAGATGACTGCAAACTGGGAGACATTATTGAATCCCCAAATGATGTGGATACTCTACAAAAGGGCCTTACAGAAACAGATGCTTGGTGCCAGAGCCATGGGCTCAAGCTCAATGCCATGAAATGTATAGTTATACCCTTTAGGAAAAAACATGTATCCGTGAATTACCATATAGGTGGCAGTACACTAAACACCAAAAGTTTGATAAGATACTTAGGGACACAGGTGGACAGTGGTCTCACCTTCGATAACCACATCACCACAACAGTCAGGAAATCCTTCTATGTGGCACACCACATCACTAAGGGCTTTTCATCCAGAAAAATGGAGGTCATTGTCCCCCTGTACTCATCCCTCATTAGACCCATTATAGAATACGATGCCCCGTTTGGTATGTACATCTCAAGACATCTGCAACAACTGGAAAGGCCACAGAAATACCTCACTAAAAGAATCACAGGCCTAAAGCAGATGCCCTATGCTGACCACCTTAAAAAACTCCAGCTATACTCTGTCGCATATCGTCTACTCAGAGGCGATCTTTGCTTAACATACAAGGCCATGTCAAACCCAGAGCTGTTGGACATGCTACACTTAAAGAAATCCCAATCCCTCACAGCCACACGCTCCAGGGATCTAAACCTTGTCATCACAATAAACAAAACATGCTGGAGGGATAGGTTCCTGACCCAGAGACTCCCCAGACTCTGGAACAGATTGCCCATACATGTCAAGCAGAGTGCCTCTTTGGTCCTCTTCAAAAGGAACCTTGACGATTGGATGGGAGAAAGGAAATTCACCCCGGGGATCACGTCAGTCGCCCTGCTAGACAGGGGTCCAGGGAAGTAAATAGTGTGGGAAGAAATAGCCATGGAATTGTTATGGCTAGGCTTGTATAGGCCCTAGGGCTGATAGTCTAGTACCAACCTATGAACCTATGAACTTTTCTTATCCAACATAATGATGTGGAGAAGAAGAACAGTACCAAAAAGAAAAGCAAAGCTACCCAAGAGAGTAAGTAGAGAGAAGGAAGAAGGACTACCAATGATGGTAATGAAGAATTACCTCAAAGATAAGAAAAAGGTAATAAAGAGAAATAGACTAAAGGGATAGAGTCTTAAGTATATGATAGGGTAAGAGAATATTAGCAGAAACTGTTTGAAAACTTTAAAGTAGAAAACTATGTATAAAACTTTCAAGAAATTAGACACTTAGCTGAAGACAGTGGCTTGACATGGCTGTACAGCAATGTGGCAAACGAGATCTGAGGTAACAGGGAGCAGAGCATTCTGGGTAGGACCTTGGCTCGAGAGTTTTTGGCTGACGCGAGCTTGATATTTGGCTGGCTCGGTTCCGAGGACGGAACTGATAACCCATCAGTAAGGAATGAACGAAGATTAACAACATCAGATTGAATATTTTTGCCACAAAATAAAATAAATGCTTTAAAAATGCTCAAAAACAGTAGTGATCACTGCATAAAACAAGTGCAAGTGCAGCAAACTGAGACAAAGTTGTTAGCACTCTAACTGCTTTCTTAGGCAGGCAGGCTGGTTATCAGGGGAATCACAGGTTGTGAAAAACACATCTTCCACTGCTGACAGCACTGGGAGGATGGGAGAAAGATCTGGGAATTACAGTTGTAACAATTAATAGTATTTTCTGAGGAACTGAGAAACCTAAGTATTCAGCCATTGAAAACACTGGAACATTCTGGAAATTGTCTAAGAGAAACAGAATCCTCAACCGAGCAATAACATGCTATTGTGTGTTCAAGTATTTGACATGTATTTTAATAATTGTATTTACGCCTGTTTCCTGTTGATAAGCTTTTTTCACACTGTATTGTACAAAGATTCCTGGTTGCTTAGACAGTGCGTGCCCTGATTCCTTGAAGGTTGCTGGTTGTTTCTTTTTGGGGGGTAAACTTGCACTCGGTTCTGTGGTGGTGGTTTTCAATTTTTAAAACATATGGAAGGCTTGCAGGAGCTGCTTTTGTCTTACAATGGTATTTCTGTATTGACAGAATTAACAGATATGCAAGGTGATTTAACCAGATTAATTGATTTAATGTTGCAGATGGTCAATTTTATGACTGAAGCATGGGCTGTGTACCCCTTCAGGAGGATGCCAAATGGTACGGCTGGTTTAGCTTTTGGAGGGAAAATGTGCCTGTAGGGCCAGAAAGGTGTTTTTGGAAAGAAAAACAGTGATGTTATCTTAGTGGTTGCTAATAATGAGGTGAAGGGATGCTCGAGCGAGTCCCTGGAAGGAATTAAACAATGTTATGATAATGCCAATGTTCATGGGCCTTTCAGCACTATTACAAAGAAAACAACAGTTACTGTGTCCAGTAAGAAGAGAGATAATGATACTGTGACAGTTTTTCATTCGGTAGATACCGGACTTAACATTAATCCTGTGGATAAAAGTTCAATGGGATTTATCAATGGTTTGGGTGCACAGAATTTTAGTGACATACATAATACTGTGAGAGACTTTATGAGTGTTGGTAGAAGAGATGATGGTCATTTTACTGATAAACACACTAACCACACTAATGATGACTTTGATTTTAAAACTTGGATGAATAAGACATAATTTTTCTGAATTAGGTGGACCCAGAGGTGGGAAACCTAATTGTTTTCACAGCAAAAAGGAGTCTATTTATGAATTTGAAAGGACGTTATTAAAGTTTAAAGGACTGCAAATTGGAAGGGATTCTCATCTAGATCAAGGGAGGTCATAGTCTCCCTTTACTCATCACTCATCAGACCAATGATTGAGTACAATGCCCCATTCGGAATGTATCTGACCCGACACTTGCAGCAGCTGGAGAGGCCACAAAAGTTCCTCACCAAAAGGATAAAGGGTCTCAAAAATCTGTCCTATGCTGCCTGACTGAAAGAACTCCAGCTCTATTCAGTCGCCACGCTTGCTCAGAGGTGACCTTTGCCTAACATACAAGGCCATGTCAAACCCAGATTTGATGAATATGCTTCACCTCAAAAATCTAGATCCATCAGAGCCACAAGGGCGGAGACTTAAACCTTGACACGGCTATTAATAGGACGTGCTGGAGGGATAGATTCATCACCCAAAGACTCCCTATGCTGTGGAACAAAATCCCGGTACATGTGAGGCAGAGCACCTCGCTGGCCTTGTTCAAGAGAAATCTTGACCAATGGATGGGAGATCGCAGATATACCCCAGGGATTACCTCAGTGTCACTGCTCGACAGAGGCACAGCAAAATAATGGGTATAGTTCCCCATACTAAAGGGGTGGCGTAAGCCACAAAACGATGGGCTAGGCTTGTAAATGCCCTCGGGCAGATAGCCTAGTATGAACCTATGAACCTATGAACCTAATTGAATGTATTAGTAAAATGGCAGTGCCTTTAGGGCTTTGAACGTATACATTTTCTAGTGGTTTAGATGGGAAAGATTCTATGTATTCAGATGTTATTGCCTTGTTTAATAAGCATGGTTTAGAGTTAATTGAATTAATTACAATGTGGAACCTGGAATACAAAGATTTATCATTTGATAATTACAGAATGATGTTTTTAAATGTTTTTTCTAAAGTAGAGAAAATGTATGAACTAACCGTTAAAAGAAAACAAAATAAATTGGTGAGAGAACTTGACCAGTATTCTAGGAATACAGCATGTCCTTCATTAAGAGGGAGAGTAAATATTTATAAAAACAGAATTCATTTTGATTATGATGGGCAATTTGGGGTAAGAGTAAGGACTAACAAGAAATGAATATTAATAATTGTCAGAGTTTAGAGGAGTTTGAATGTTATGATATGAATAATGGGGATGCTGTAAATCATATTCATAAGGATAAGGACCACTCCCCCTCGAAGGTGGAGAGGTTAGTGAATTGAGGCAGGAAGCATATCGCTACAGGGCCAACCAATTATATCAGGGAAGGATATTACAGTCCCAAGGGCAATATGTCCAAGTGGAACAGGAAGTACATATTCGAAGGCAGGGATTGGAGAGAATAGGTGATGAAACTGAAACAGATTGTAGAGAAATTTTATTCACTAAAAATGGTTTCAACATCTTTAAGTATAGTAATATAACAGTAGATAATATTTTTTTTTCACTTTTTGAAAAAGGTCTGAAATTTACACCCAGTAGACAGACAGATATTGGTGAGGTATTAATAGATTTTAAATTATATATTAGAAAACTGAATTTGGTTTTGCTTTATAAAAATGACAGAACCAAAGGAAGGGAACAATTGGAAAAGTTCTTTGAGAAGGAAAAGTACTTTTAATCCACCACTTCATCCTGTTTTAGACTCCTTTGAAAGAGTTTGTTCAGATGAGATATATAACACATTTCTACAGAAGAATAAAAATACAATGAATAATTTGACTAAGGATGAGAATGAGCTATTGAAAGCCTTGGTTAATAATACGGCTAGAAAAGTAATAAAACCTGACAAAGGTGCTGGTATTATGATTTGTGAAACTATGGATTATGTGGCATGACAGAAATTTTACATAAAGTGAATTTTATTGTTCAGTTTATAGAAATGAACTCTATGTGGCCTATAGAGGGACAGATCTTTATTTAGAAGAATTGATGTTAGGCTCTTTTATTCAGAGCTTCCTTGTGCCTGGCCTGTGACTGCAAGACTTGGATTACTTCTAAAGTCATCTGGCCTACAAAGCTGATGCAGGGATATTTTTTGTGTTTGCTCCTTTTCAGTGATATTTAACACTTCTGTGCTGCATTTATTTATTTGGTTGACTTTATCGTTGTTTTTCAGTCTGTACTTGGTAAATAAGCGCCATCTCTTTGTTACTGTACTGCTTTTAGGTTCTTTTAACAATATTCTGATATTTCCTAACCTCCTCTGATACAGCAAAAGCTGTTCTGAGTGAGGCTGCCAAAATATTTCTAAGTTTTGCAAAGTTTTTTTGTGTTGTGAACATTCCCCAGGGTGAGTAAACTTATTTTCAAGGATTCCTGGTATTGTAGGAATTCTTCTGTTGTAAAACAGTTGTTGCTGCATTTGAGCTCAAAGCCAGTATTGTTTTACATTATAAGGGTTCTTTTGCACTCTGGTGGGAGCAGAGAGCTAAATTCAACCTGTCTAAGGTGGGTACTACTGGTCGATAGCTTACTGTGTTTTTATCTGATTGGCCTGAAGGTTTAACTTTATAAAAGTCTTTCCTCCTGCTTATATAAATGAATTACATTTTTTGTGACTGTGTTCCTTTATTCAGAGGTTCTTTGTGCCTGGCCAGTGATGGCAAGACTTGAACTGCTTCTAAAATCATCTGGCCTACAAAGCTGATATAAGTATTTTTTTTTTTTTGCATTTGCTCTGTTTCAGTGATATTTAACACTTCTGTGCTGCTTTTATTTATTTTGTTGAATTTATCATTGTTTTTCAATCTGCACTTGTCAAAGAAGCCCCATCTATTTGTTACTGTACTGCTATTAGGTTGTTTTCGCAATATTCTGATATTTCCTAACCTCTTCTGATACTGCAAAACTGGTTCTGAGGAGGAGTCTGCCAAAATATTTGTAAGTTTTGCAAAGTTGGTGTATGTTGTGAACATTTCTTAGGGTTAGTGAACTTATTTCCAAGGATTCATGATACTGCAGGAATTCTTCTGTTGTAAAACATTTGTTACTACACTTGAGCTCAAAGCCAGTTTGTTTTACATTGGAAGGGTTTTTTTTTGCATTCTGGAGGGAGCAGAGAGCTAAATTCAACCCATCCTATCTATCTATATTTGCATTTGCTCTGGCTTAGTAATATGTAACACTTCTGTGCTGCATTTATTTATTTGGTTGAATTTATCATTGTTTTTCAATCTGCACTTGTTAAATAAGCTCCATCTGTTTGTTACTGTACTGCTCTTGGGTTGTTTTAACAATATTCTGATATTTCCTAACCACATCTGATACAGCAAAACTGTTCTGAGTGAGTCTGTCAAAATATTTCTAAGTTTTGCAAAGTTTTTGTGTGTTGTGAAGATTTCTCAGGGTTAGTGAACCTATTTCCTAGAATTCCTGATATTGCAGGAATTCTTCTGTTATAAAAATGTGTTACTGCACTTGAGCTCAAGGTCAGTTTGTTTTACATTGGAAGGGTTATTTTGCACTCTAGTGGGAGCAAAGAGTTAAATTAAACCCATCAAAGGTGGGAACTACTGGTCAATAGCTTATTTTGTTTTTATCTGATTGGTCTGAGGGTTTAAATTTATAAAAGTCTTTCACCCTGCTCGTATAAAAGCCTCACGCAAATATGGTTCCCTGCGCTTACATATAAGCAAACCTCTCCAGTTTAGGAAATGCTCTCCATGGTCCCCCACTGTTCACAGCTGCGTGAAGAGCTGTCAGTTTGTGCAAATTGTAGTACCACTGCAGGTCATCTAATAGTACACTAAAACACTCTTACTTTGACGTTTAAGTGACTCCCCTTACTCCTTCCTATTTAGAAATTGTGTTTCCTTGCCTTACATAGCACAGGCTAGATAAAGACTTGCTGAATCTAGACTGTTTGGTATCACTGTGCTCTTAGACCAGCAGTTTGCCTGTATATAAGTATCGCATTTGTGCAGGTTTGCTCTCAGTTTACTGGAGCTGTTTGACATTTTGGCAACGTTAGCCAGAGGTCTGGAGTGCACCTGCACTGAAATCCAAGGCATCTACTGAAAAAATTAAAAATACGTATATTTTAAGCCAGCACTGAACTTTAACTGTTTTTAATTGAATTGCTGCTTCACTAAGTTCAGTTAGCCCACTTCCTTCCCAAATACCACATTCAGAAGAATCCTGTCACAATGGACGGGCAGTTTCCCATCATTTCTTCTGCCAGCTTGATTATATGGTCCTCTTGAGGCAATGTAGCAATTGCTTCTTGTATGCTGACAACCATTTACTCCTAAAGCAAGCTAGCACCATATGTGAGTATACATTGTGGAACTGGAGTCAATTCTCTCATGTAGAAACAAACTAGACATCAAACAGGATGTCAGCACATACGCTTAACCTCTCATGCAAACTTCACCTCCTACACAAAATCACGTCATGACACATAAACCCACATATGTGGAGGTACTCACTAAAAGCCTATCAAAATAACAGAGGCCTCCTAAACACATACCATCCACACTCACCACAAAGCATAAAGAAGCCACTACTCATATCAACACACACACATTTGTGTCTCAACAAATAAGCCCCTAAGGCAAAACATATCAAATGTCTTGGACACAGGTGACTCCATAATGAGACACACAGGTGTCTGCCTCACCAGACTGGACAAGGAGAGGGTCACAGTCAGATACTTGTCAGGTGCCAGGATCCAACAAATCATGCATGCACTCAAATCATTCAACAAGTAACATTAAGACTCTGTCATAGTCCGACTTGGAGTGAATGACTTGAGATGTAGATGTAATTCTCTGGACTATATGAAGAGAGACATGATGGAACTCTCTGATTATGTGCCCCAGACAGCTATGTCCCCAGCCCTAAGCAGTATCCTACCCTTACCCAGGATGATGCCACAATAGAAACAAAAAATGATTGACTTCAACAACTGGTTCAGCTTCTGGTGTCAGTCCAGGGGGATCCAGTATTTGTCAGCCTGGGAGGATATGGTAGACGGACCTCGCTGCTTTGCTAGAGATGCACCTTTCCCCCATAGCCTTTCATATACTGGCAAAGGCCCTTGTCTCCCCCATATGCCTTTTTTAGGCAATGCCAAAACACATTTTCCAACATAACAAAATCTAATTGAGACAAACTCAGGTTTGTGCTGCTTAATGCTAGGAGTTTAAACATGAAACTGCACTCCCTGGAAGCACTCCTTAACTTGGAGGATGCTGACATCTGTGCAATTACCAAGACATGGCTCAAGGCCACTGAGAGCACCCTGTCTGTGCAAGGCTACAATTCCATCCACACAAACAGACCTCAAAATGAGCATGAAGGAACCAACTCTGAGACACACCAATTTCCCCCCCTCACCAGGCTCGACAAGGAGAAGGTCACAGTCAGTTGTCTGTCAGGTGCCAGAATCCACCACATCATACATGCACTTAAGTCTCTCCACAATAGGTACAAGTGTGGCTCTGTCATTGTTCATGTTGGTGTGAATGACTTGAGATATACCTCTCTGGACTATATGAAGAGAGACATGATTGAGCTCTCAAAGTATGTGCTCCAGACAGCTCTATGACCCTAACCATAAGCAGCATCCTACCTTCACCAAGTATGATACCTTAATACCAACAAAAAAAGAATTGACTTCAACAACTGCCTTAGTTTCTGGTGTCTTTCCATGGGGATCCAGTCTCTGTCTGCCTGGGATAACATGGTTGACAAGCCTCAATGCTTTGCCAGAGATGGCATCCACCTGTCACCCCTGGGATTCTGGATCCTGGCCAAGGCTCTTGCCTCCCCCATTGTGCCTTTTTTTAAGCTATGTCACAAAGACAAATCTTCCTGCATAAAAGATCTGTCAAAAAGCAAATTGAAGGTCATGTTGCTTAATGCTAGGAGCCTTAAAGTGAAAATGCACTCACTGGAGGCTCTCCTCACACTGGAAGATGACGATGTCTCTGCGGTCACAGAAACCCGCTTCAGGACTGCAGAGAGCACCCCTGCTTTACCAGGCTATATCTCATTCCACACATTCCAACCCCAAAATGAGGTCGGGAAGACTAAGTGTGACAGAGTCTCTATTTTCATAAAGGGCAGGCACACCACCAGAATGGCTTGCCAGCATGATGCTCTGGAATTACTCCAGGTGCAACTGACAGTTGGCAAGACACCGATCTAGGTTATAGCCAGCTATACACCCCACTCCATGACTCAGGACACTCACTCCTCCTTCCTGGACCTACATCAAGGTACTCCCTAACACCCTGATCCTTGGTAACTTCAACTACCCCACCATAGACTGGGTGAACTATTCCTGCACTAATGCACTCACCCAATGATTCCTTGACTTCATCAGTTCTAGTGCACTAGACCAGCTTGTCTCATTCCCCACAAGGGGAGATAATATTTTGGACTTGGTCCTCACCAACATTGGTGACCGCTGCACCACTTCCATAGTAAGTTCCTCCCTGGTGAGATCAGATCATCTGTGTCTCGTTCAAAGTTCCTATCCCCCCCCCCCCCGGTAACCAGGTTAAAAAACTTCTCAAAAGCTGACTACAACCGCCTAAGGGAAGGTATCAGTAGCTTTACATCACCACCCTCCACAGAAGATGCAGACAGCTATGCTGAACAGTATGCCAGTGCAGTATACAAACAGCTGTACAACTGCATGTACTCAGCTATACCCAACAGAACTAAAACACGCTCCTCAAGGAAACACAAACCTGTCTGATGAACATGCTCTATCAACAGGCTTTACAACAAAAAGAAGAAACTGTTGTTCAAGGGTGAAAAGGAACAAATTCTAAACTGGAAAAACTCCCTCCTCAGCCTCAACAACCAAATTAGATCACTAGTGAAAACCTCCAAAGCCAATTATGAATTGAAACTTGCCTCCGAAACAAAAGGAAACCACAAAGCCTTTTTCAGTTACGTCAGGAACTTCTATGACAAAGCCCAGGTTTGTTCTGAATTAGTACTTAACGGTACCACTTACACTGATCCTGCTGACTTAGCCAACCTGCTAGCAGATGGGTTCAGCCCAAACTTCAACCCCTCCCCCACCCCAAAGGCCCATTTGACACCCCGGATATTTGTCCTGCACCTCACATCTCCGTAGATCGTGTTAAAAGCCCTATTCAAGGCAAAGGACACAGCTTCCATGGGACCTTATAGTATCTCAGGCTGTATTCTGCACCATCTCCAGCAAGAACTAGCTTTGCCATTGAACACCCTGCTTAACCACAGCCTAAGTACAGGCTTCATTCCAGCAGACTGGAGAACTGCCATTGTCATCCCCTTCCACAAAGATGGTGCCACTACGGACACTGGAAACCATTGCCCCATTAGCTTGACAAGTCGGATCTGTAAAGCCATGGAGTGTATTATTACAGATCTCATAAACAAGAACATAGGCAAGCTCCAAGCACTTGACCCCACCCAGTTTGGATTCGTCAATGGCAGATCTTGCCTGTTGAACCTGGTTGACTTCTTTGAGACTGTCACCAAGGCCCTGGATGAGGGAAAGTCAGTACATACAGCTTACCATGACTTTGCCAAGGCCTTTGACATAATTCCCCAAACTGGCATAATTGAAAAGCTAACACAACTTGATGTAAATCCTTGTCTCATCAGGTTGGTGGCCAACTGGCTCACCAATAGGACCCATAGGGTCAAAATAGGTGCATCCACCTCAACAGCAGACACTAGTGGTGCTCCCCAGGATCTATTCTGGGACCCTTACTGTTCGACATGTACTTCTCAGAGATTCAGGCAAAGACAAAAGGCCTGTGGCTGACCACGTTTGCGGATGACTGTAAATTGTGTGCTGTCATTGATTCCCCATATGATGTTAGCATACTGCAAGAGGGTCTCACAGCAACAAATGACTGGTGTCAAAGTCATGGCCTTAAGTTAAATGCAAAAAAAAATGTATTATCATATCATTCAGCAAAAACACGACCCCTACTGATTACCAGATCAATGACAACATCTCAAGCACACAACCTGTGGTGAGAGACTTGGGTAATCAGGTTGAAAACAATCTCACATTTGACCATCATGTAGCAGCAGTGGTCAGAAAAGCATTTTACTTGGTTCATCTTATAAGTAAAGGAATTGCATCCAGAAGAAAAGGAAGTTATTACCTCTCTGTACTCCTCCCTCATTAGGCCAATAATTTAGTATCACGCCCTGTTTGGTATGTACCTCTTCAGACACCTGCACCAACTGGAAAGGCCACACAAATACCTCACAAAGAGAATCCATGACCTCCAACACCTGTCCTATGTGGACAGGCTCAAATCACTGTCACTCTAGTTGGTATAGTACAGATTGCTCAGAGGTGATCTGTGTCTCGCCTACAAGGCAGTATTGGACCCTGCCTTACTAGAGATGCTCCATATCCGTAAGTCTAACTCCTCATGCAATACATGCTTGAAATGTCTAAATCTAATATACAACATCAACAAAACCTGCTGGAGAGACAAGTTTGTCTCCCAGAGGCTGCCCTGTCTCTGGAACAGATTTCCCATAGATGTCAAACAGAGTACCTCAATGACCCTCTTCAAGTGCAACCTTGATGAGTGGATTGGAAAACACAAATCTGTCCCAGGGGTTCCATGTGTGTCCCTCACTGACAGGAGTGACAGGTACTGACTGAGGTTTCTTTTTTGGGGATAAACTCTTGACTAGGCTTATAAGGGCCCCAGGGCCATTAGCCTAGTAACCTCCTATGATCCTATGAAAGGTGGAGGTGTATCCATCTTCATTAAAACTTCCAGACTAGTCAAACAGCATGATAGTCTTGAACTACTTCATGTCCAGTTAACTAGTGGGAAAGTACCATACTCCATCATTGCTAGCTATAGATGTCCCACCATGAACCAGGATAAGCACACCACCTACCTCGATTTACTGGAATCCCTCACCATACAGCCCAACATCTTAGTCATGGGAGATTTCAGCTATCCTTCCAGAGACTGAAGGACATACACAAGCAAAAACACATTTGCCCAGAGGTTCCTGGACTTTGGGCAAATGCTCTGGAGCAGACAGTCTACACCCCCACTAGGGACTCTAAAGTTCTGGACATAGTACTCACCAACATGAGGGATGATGTCCCCATGCATGATGCATCCCTGGTTAGGTCAGACCACAAATTAATCTCATTTGAAGTAAGTACAGGAAATGACACCCTCACAGGAACAAAAATTATGAAAAACTTCACCAAAGTTAACTACAGTGTACTAAGCAATGGTATAAAAAGCTTCATAGTGCCCACAATCACAGACACCAATGATCACTATACAGAAGTGTACATAAATACCGTGTACAAACACTTAAGTGACTGCATAAACTCTGCTGTACCTGATCAGATCAAAACAAGCCACTGTGGTAGACTTCAAGTTTAAACAGGTTACATAACAAGAGGAAGATACTGTTGTCCAAAAGCAAGAGGGATATCACTCTGCAAAGGAAGAGTTCCCTCCTAAGCCTAAACAGGAAAATCAGAAATCTTGTAAAGTCTTCTAAAGTGAATTATGAAACTAAAATCGCATCCCTAGCCAAGGATAATCATAAGGGATTCTTTAGCTACATTCGAAGCCTAAAAACAAATGCCCAGCTATGTGCCAAACTGATTGTAGATGGGATCACGCATACTACACCGGAAGATATCACCAACCTGCTAGCTGACAAATTCAGTGCAAACTTCACCTACCCCAGCCCTCTGCCTAGTATCTATACAGAACAGGTCATCTCTACACTTGCCAAGGCTAAAAACACAGCCTCAATGGGACCAGATAATATCCCAGGTTATTTACTAAACAATCTAAAACAAGACCTAGTGGACACACTTGGCGCTCTCTTTAATCATAGCTTAAGAACTGGCTATGTTCCTGGAGAATGGAGAACAGCAACAGTAATTCACCTGCACAAAGGTGGGCCATCAACTGAACATGGGAAGTATAGATCCATAAGTCTAACCAGCCTCATCTGCAAGGCCATGGAAAGAATCATCATGGACCTTATCATCAAGGAACTAGATGACCTCCAAATGCTGGACCCAACCTAGTTTGGCTTTATTAAGGGTAGATCATGATTATTAAACCTGGTAGACTTCTTTGTGAATGTCACCAAAGCCATGGATGAAAGTCAGACAGTGCACACAGCCTAGCTTGACCTTGCCAAGGCTTTCAAACGCAATTCAACACTTTGACATCATTGAGAAACTCTCCCAGATAAGGATTAACCCTTACATTACTAGGTGGGTAGCCAGTTGGCTCACTGACAGAACACACTCAAAATTGATGACTGCACCTCCACCAGTAGACTCATCACCAGTGGAGTACCACAGGGGTTTGTGCTGGCTCCTTACTGTTTGGTATTTCTCAGAAGTCCAGGCGAAAGTAGATGACCTGTGGCTCAGCAAGTTCGCTGATGATTGCAAACTGGGAGAAATCACTGAGTCCCCCAATTATGTCAACATATTACAGGAAGGGCTAATGCAAACAAATGACTGGTGCCAAAGCTATGGTCTAGAACTATAGGCAAAAATGCATTATTATTACTCCTTTTGGCAAAATGGAATTCCCTACAAATTTCAATATTGACCCCAGTAACAGCCCAGTGGTACAAAACTTGGGAACACAGGCTGATAGCAATATGGACTTTGATCACCAAGCTTCCACAGTGGTAAGGAAAGCCTTCTACATTGAGCACTGCATAAGCAAGGGCATAGCATGCAAGTCAAGGGGTGTTATAAATCCACTGTATTCGATCTGCATCAGACTACTAGTAGAGTATAATGAACCCTTTTGCATTTACCTCACCAGATGCCTGCAATAGCTGGAGAGACCTCAGGGGTTTCTCACTAAGAAAATTCAGAGACTCCAAAATCATGACCTATATGTACAGGCTGAAAACTCTGTATCTTATAGGCTGCTGAAAGTTGACTTGTGTCTTGGCTATAGGGCAATCTGCAACCCTGCCCTAATGGAAATGCTGCACTTTGGCAAGTCAAATGGCTCAAGAGTCACTCACTCTAGGGATATCAATCTAGCTTGCGATATTAACAGATCACGCTAGAGAGACAGATATGTCTCCCAGAGACTGCTGCTTCTCTGGAATACACTACCTATTCACGTAAAACAGAGCTCCTCACTGACCCTATTCAAACACAACCTAGATAACTAAATGGGAGACCACAAATTCTCCCCTGAGGTAGCACCCATTTCCCTCATGGAGAGGGGTAGCCGGTGTTGATCACAGACCTGCTCTATTCATAAACACATTCTGTGAACTACCTAAAAATGAACAAATGGGGATACTTGGGATTAACATGGCTAGGCTTGTAAAGGCTCTAGGGCCTCTAGCATAGTCATCTCCTATGAACCTATGAATGAAAGAATTTCTTTAGAATTACATCAGTTGTTGAAGGTTCAGAAGCCAGTTATTTCCACTATATTCAGGATTCCTAAGGTGCACAACGACATTATTAAACCTCTATATAGACTTATTGTGGCCACAGGTGGCTCTAAAACTCAGACATTCGGAATTTATATTGATAAGAAGTTGAAATCTATTTATATTTTTGAAAGACATTTATTAAAGGACTCACTGGACTTTTTGGAATGGCTGACTCCAGAGATATGGGAAAGATCTGCTGTTTTTTTACAGTGGACAAGGTGGATCTTTTTAACTCTATCCCTAAAGAGGAAGGGATGAGTATGTTTTTCAATATGTTAACAGAATGTGAATTTTTAGATGGTGAAAATATGAGGTCGCTTTCAGAGTTTGTCAGAATTGTATTAGTTAATAACTTTATATTCTTTGAAGGAGAAATTTTTCAACAGGTTAAAGGAGTGGCAATGGGCACAGCTTGAGTGCCCATCTATGCCAATATGGTATTACTGACATTTGAAAAAAAGTAAGATATTTCTCTCTGAGTTTTTTTAAATATATGAAGATTTATTTAAGATTTTTAGATGATATTTTTATTTTGTGTACAGGACTGGAATATAAAGTTAAATAATTTATTGATTTTTTGCAGAAATCGATTAGCTTTTGAAAATGTACTTTTAATTTTAACAATGATTCAGTTAATTATTTGGATGTCCAGGTTGAGAATATGGAGGTGGGATTTAAAACTAAAATATATAGAAAAACAACTTGTAGCAATTATATGGAATTTATGTTTCAACAGTTTACATCCATTTTCACTTAAATGTAATTCAGTCAAGGGGCAATGTATAACGGTGGCCAGAATGACATCTAGCATACAGAATTTGGAAGCAGAAATTAATATATTAAGAGGGAGGGGGGTTATACCAGTAAAATGTTTTTTGAGATTATTAGAGATGTTACAAATGAGAGGGACAACAGGTGTAGGCCATTTTTGGAAGAAAGAAGGAAGAATTAATGAATGCTAATAGAGAAGAAAGGGATTATGATATAGACTATATGGTGATGTATAATGAAATGTTTAAAGATTTCAAAAATGTTATAAGAGGAAATTAGAAGCTTTTAGAAGGAAATAATGACTTGGTGGAAGTTACTGACAGAGAGCCACCATTTATTAATAAAACTTTGGGGAACATTAAACAAACAGTATAAAGCAATGGACAGAAGAATCAAGAAAAAGGAGTGACCACTAAATGTGTTTGTTTTTATAAACAATTTCATTTTATTACTGAGGATAGATTTGCTATTTTCAAAAACAGGTTGAGTTTGATGGTGTTTTTTAAGCCTGGTAATTGTGGGACATCAGGGATAATTTACTTGGCAAGGTGCTTAGGATGTGATGGATTTTATGTGGGAAAGACCAAAAGGCTGCTAAGAAAACAAATGTACGAATGCAATTATGAGATTAAAAAGAAAAGTGGCAATAATTCCTTGGGTAAACATACTGATAGCTGTAGCAATTTTACAAAATTCACTTTTGGCATCATTGATATTGTGGAAAGAAGCCCTAAGGGATGAGAATGGGAGCAACTGATTGAATACAGAGAATTTCTTTGGCAGCTAAGACTGAACACTGAAAGAGCCCCTGGGTTAAATGATAATATATCACTGCAGCCAGTACTGAAACTATGGAAAGCCAAATTATGAAAGGGTAAAGTATTGTTTACTCCCATCTTTTTTAACAGTAGGTATTATTCTAATTCATAATTTATGCAAGAATGAATGTGCGATGTTTGATGATATGAATTTTACTGTTTGTTAAGGGTACTTGTTAGACTGTGAGTAACATTTTATTTAGGGATTGTTTAGCTATGTGTTTTTTTGGAATTAATTATAGTTGATATGCTTTTTAGAATCTTATTTTAACATTTCTGTATAAATTAATACTATTTTTGTAAAGTTAGACAATAATTAATATTTTTAATATATGTATTTATTTGCTGTTTTTTTAAATAGCCAATAAGCTTAATTGAAAAGGTTTTAAAAGGAAGTGAAGTCATGAACAAACTGTTTCTGATGAAGTCTACCGTGAGAGACAAAACAGCTTAAAGTTAGTGTGTGTGTTCAAGTATTTAACTTTTATTTTAATAAATGTATTTATACCCATTTCCTGGTGCTAAACTTTGTTTGCACTGTATTGTGCTAAGGTTCCTGGTTGCTTAGACACTACATACCCCGAATCCTTGAAGGTTAGTGTCATGCTTTGATAAAACTGGTGATCATCTGTAGTACTAGCATCTGTGAGCATCTAATATCCACAAGCTGATGGAAAAGAAGAAATAAGGCTGGAACTAGAGATAGCATAGGTTTATACTGCAAGCCAATGTCAGCAAGAGGAACTGGATGTGCAGACATCAAATTTGCACTGCAATGGACTGCTAAATAAAGATCTTCCACACTGCAGCATCTCATATTAGTGCTGCATCCTTTAACAGCATCATTAAATTAACCTGTGATCTCAGTGAAATGCCATCTCATTCAGTATACCTACTGCCAGAGTGGTAGATCCCAGGATTTTGCATAAGAATTGTGCCCTCCAAACCTACAAGTAGGAGACTTTACCCCCATACCTTCTTACTTAAATAGACATCCTTCAGGGCTGCACTGCCTTTGAAATCATCAGCATCATCAACCCCTTTTCCCCATTTGTATTTGATTTCAGTGTGTGAAGTCAGTTATCACCACTTTTCTCTGTTCAGAACTACTCTCCTACCTTCTCCAACAGTCAAGTTCACCATCTCATGCCTTCTATCATGCAATCCATCGGGTCTATATCAGAAGCGTGAACTTCCAAAAGGTCGAGTCTCATATGGTCAACACCATATGAGCAAACATTTAAAAGCCTGCAAGTTTCAATGGAGTTGGTATATTTAAGTAGCGAGGAGTGTGGGGTGCAGTTCCCCATGTGGGTGGAGCAAGGGGGCTTGCTCCCCTGCTCAGAGCATTCAGGTAGTTTTTTTTTTGTTTATTTTTATTATATGTTCAATGTTTTAAAACTTTGCTCATATGGTGTCGATCATGAGCGTCGACGTTTTAAAACTTCAAGCATATAATATAGACCCCAATCCATCCATCTCTTGAATTGACTTTCTCTTCTTGCCTTCTTCCTGTCTTTCCCAAGTCTGCTTTATCAATTTGTCTTATGGTCTCCTGCATGTCACCAAACCACAACAATCTGTTCTCCTTGATCTTCTTTGCAATTGGGGCTACTTTGGCATCTACTCTGATGTCCTCCTTTTTCAGCTATCTCAAGGTCTGTATCCTGCTACCCATTTCTGGCACTTCAACATCATCATTTCAAGCTTCCTTCACTTCAGAGGTGTCTATAGCATACAGAAGCACTGGTAACACTGCTGTTTTGCATGCCTGACTTTTACTTTTTTTAGCATTCTAATGTCACTCACTACCCCTGATACTTTATGCCACTTGGCTGTAGCACTTCTCTGATTCTAGCTTTGACCTCCTTATTTAGATGTCCCTTCTATTCAGATACTTAAAGCTGCCATGACCGTTGTCTTGTCTGTATTCAATTTCATCCCCTGTGTATTCAGTTTTGCAATCCAGGCTTCTATCATTTCTTTTTGTTTTTTTGTTTTTTTAAAATCTTTATTGAATTGTCATTTGTGATATAGGCAAATTTACATTTATACAAAAGTAATCAAATTGTATTAAATTAACATTAACAAACTTTATACTTCACATATATTACTATATATCATATAACCTATGCAACATTACAAAATTATTCAATTCATGCCCCTTTTTTAAACAAGAAACATCTTTATTAAATCATCACTTACAACGAAAGCAAGTATACATTTATATAATTTAAAATGAAACACACCGACACGATCCTAGTTGCAAGCACTTTACATCAAAACCATACTGACACACTCCCAGTTGCAAACATTATGCATCACTTATAACCTACCCAATCATTTTCAGTCAAACGTTACATAGCTCATTTAACTCCTGCCTTCTTTTAAACCTCAATCCTCCCCTGTATGTATTCTTCCCACATTCCCATTTTTCCTATGTAGTTTTCTCTACCCTTCTCTTGTTGTGTCTTTCGGCTTATCCTGGTTAGGGGGTCGCCACAGCGGAACTCCGGTCCGCTAATGTTTGGTAGTGAATTTGTACATGCCGAGTTACCAGCCCTGATGCACAACCTTTAACGAAGGCACGCCCATTCACGCATGCCTCCACACAGAAGACGCTCTGAGAATTGAACGTGACAACGTCTTGCTGTGAGGTGACAACGCTACCGCAGCACCACTACTGCGGACCCTTTTCTAAATATCTCAATTCCAGTTGTTTTAACCCTGTTACTATATTCACTGCTTCTAATATAGTTGGTTTAGATTTTGATTTCCGTTTTCTAGTAATTGCTTTTTTTGGCAGCCACCGCAATTAGACACAGCAAGGCCTTACCATGTCTAGGCAATTCTGATTCTGTATCATAGCTCAGAAAAATCTCTATTGTCACACCAATCCACCCTCCCAGCATCTCCGACAGGGGGTCTCGCAGGGAATCCTTAAAGTCTGCCAACCCACCACACTCCCATTAAATATGTTCCCAAGTACCTCTTTCTTCCCCGTCGCACCTCCAACATTTGCTGTCTACCTGAGGAAAAATTCTCTGCTGTCTATCTGGGGTATAAAAATATTTATGTAAACATTTCCAAGCAAAAATCCTAAATCTTCTAGATTTTAATGCATATTTGGAAGACATACATATATCCTCCCATTGTTTCTTTGTGAATTGCTTATCCAATCTCTCTTCCCAATCCTTTCTAACCTCCACTGATTGATTCTTATAGTTATTATGCAATATTTTATATGCTCTACTGATTATTCCTTTTTTAACGGCAGCTTCTGTTCTACAGTCTACTAAAAACTCAACTAGTGCTGGTCTTTTGTTTAGGATCCCCCGCCCCCATTTCTTTCTATTTGCCTATACTCTGATATCAATCCTTGATAGCGAAGGCAATCTCTAAACTGCAGTCCAAATAAATTATTGGCCTTTTCCCATTTTAATACCTCTCCCTCTCTAGTTATTTGCTCCCAATACCTTGGTTCCTTTGATAGTTTTCTCCAATAAATTCCAGCCCCCTCCTGCCTATGTTCTATATCCCCTAATTGCAGTCATCCCTACTGGCAGAATCTCCTTTCTCCATTCCCATGTTGGCTTAGTTCTTAGAATACTTTCTGCTACTTTATGATATAATATTATGTATGATTAGTGCTATTCTCCTTAAAGGCTTGCATCCAAAATCCTAGTCTCTCCTTGTTTCTTGAGCTTCCTCCCATTTCAACATCATTCCTTTCCGCTTTAACTGTGTAGCTTTGGAATACCCCTTTAAATTGGGTAATCCCAATCCGCCTGGTTCTATTAGAACAATTAGCTTATCCTACTTGACCCTTACCATCTTCCACTCCCAGATAAAGTCCTTCAGCTCTTTATTAATTGTTATCCACAACTTCTCTGGTGGATAAAAATATGCCTGACCTGTGTATAAGACTAAAGGGACTGAAAACATTTTGACTGCTTGCATCCTACTATTCAAATCCATATAACAAAGCTTCCATTTTCTCAGTTTTTGTATTATCTTTTGTTTAGTCTAATCCCACATATCCTTAGCTGCCACACCAGAATAATTTTTAATCCATACTCCTAAATATTTCATTTTATCATGTCCCCATAAATATGGAAATTGCTGAACCAATTAGTGTGTGGGTACATAATTCACGCTATTGCCTTTGTTTTAGCTTCATTCATTTTGTATTATGAAAAGGTTTGAAACTGTTTCAGTATGTTTCACAACACTGTAATGTCCCTTTCTGGTTTTGTCAGGTATAAAATAATGTAATCTGCAAATACAGCCAGCTTTCTTGTCTACCATACCAATTATATCCTTGAATTTCTGAGTCCCTTATTTTCTTTGCCAGTGGTTGTAAATGTAATGCAAATAACAAAGAGGAAAGAGGGCACCTGTGCCTGGTTCCTCTGCTCAAGCAGAAATTATCAGAGAGGACCCCACCTACTTTAATTTCCACCTCCATTGTTCTGCTCATAAAGTCCCAGCTTACTCTGTCAAATGCTTTCTCTGCATCAAGACCCACAACAACAACAATGGTATCTTTTTACATTCTGCTGCCCTCTGGATCATCAGTGTTCTGTTATTCTTGTCAAATGTTTGCCCCCTCCACAAAACCAGACTGATTCATATCTATCAATTTTGGCATTACTTTTGTCATTCTTTTAGCCATTATAGACAGCAACACTTTATAATCATGGTTTAGTATTGAAATGGGGCTGTATGAAGCTGGGTCTAATGGATCTTTACCCTCTTTAGGTATTACAGCTACCACTGCTTTCTTCTGGGATGTTGGTACTTCTCCTCCTGTTAAAATACTGTTAAACAAAACCTCCCAGATCTTTTTCTGTCCTAGCACCCCAACCTTTCACAGGAATACCATCTATTCCTGGGGACGTTCTTGTAGATTGGTTATATAACACTATTTTCATCTCATCTCCTCCTAACCTAGCCATTAGTAATTGAGCTTCATCTACCTCTAACCTTGGCATATTTAATTCTTGCATAAACATTTCCATTTGTATCATTTTTTGATTTCCAGATTTCTCTGCTTTATACAGACTTTCAAAGAATTTCTGAAATGTTTCTAATACCGCTACAGGATCTCTTGTTACCTTCCTTGTTATAGGCTCCCTAAGCTTGATGACAGCCCTTTCTACTTTCTGTTGCCTGAGTCATTGTTCTAAAAGTTTTTGTCCTCTACTGTTGTTATAAAAAAGCATTTGCTTAACAGCAATCTTTCTAAACTCATGCATATTTTTAAGGTAACCCTTATTTTCTGCTTAGCATTCTGCAGTTGATCCACTTCTTGTTCTGTGAGATTCCCCGCATTATGCAATACTTTAACATTTGTCAGTCTATCTAAATAATTCTTACTTCTTAACCATAGCTCCCTTTATTTTATTTCCACCCTAATTTTAAACTCCACCTTCATTTTATCTCACTCCCTAGCTATATTTTCAGAAGAAATTTCTATCCTCTCTAATAGCTCCTGAATAATCTCTACTACCCATTCCATAAATTCATCTCTTTTCAAAAGATAGGTGGGAAAGTGCCAGTGACTCCTCCTTATTTCATTACCCTTTGTTTTTATTTTAGTTATTATTGGTGCGGTGCATGATCTGAAATATTTATTGGATTTATATAAAGACCTTCAATTAAATGCACATGTTACTGTGAAATGTAAATTTTGTCTAGCCTAGCCCAGTTTTTATATCTTGAGGAATAATACGTAAATTCACTCTGAACTTCTTCTTCTTTCGGCTCTTCCCAGTTAGGGGTCACCACAGCGGATCATCTGTCCGCTCATGATTGGCAGTGGAGTTTTACGGTGTCTTTGGGATGTGGGAGGAAACCGGAGCACCCGGAGTAAACCCACGCGACCACAGGGAGGACATGCAGACTCCGCACAGAAGGCACCCTAGCCGACAATTGAACCGGACGACCTCTTGCTGTGAGGTGGCAACGCTAACCGCTGCACCACCGTGGTTGCCCAAATTCACTCCGAACTCCTATTACTGAATTCACATCTTCCATGCCAAATATTTTCAGAAATTTCTTCAAAAATCTACCCACCTTTGTTATACTGTCCCTTCTAGGCCCTCCAAACACATCTTCACTGTTGCAAATCACATTCCAGTCCCCACCTATAAATAATATTCCTTGTGGAAAACTGATTATTTCTCCCAGAATTTTCTTAAGCTCCATTATAGCAGCTTTAGGTGGAATATAAATACTTGCCAGTGTAATCCTCCTCCTTGCCAGTAGCTCCTTAGCACTAAAAATCTGCCATTATTATCTTTTTATCCTCTTCTATCACTATTGGAGCTCCTTTTGCAATTAATATAAGTACTCCTCTTTTCCGTTATTCCAGGTATTCTGCGGCATAACCATCCTGAAAACCTTTCTTTATCAAATTCACATGTTCAGTTCTTTCTGTGTGTGTTTCCTGTAATATAGTTATTTCCTATTTGCACTCTACATTTTTTAATATAGTTGACTACTCTTTATTTTTTATCTTGACAATTAAAGACATTACAGAAAGTATCATTGTATTAAAAAGTTATTATTCCACCTTTTATGTAGAACACCTTTTTTGTTAAATGTCTAAGTTCCAGCTTTTGCGCTACATGCATACACTGTTTGACAGGTTGAACTTTTATACAGTTGTTTCTTGTTATATCCATTTGAGCCTATGTCACATCTTGAACATTTCTTTGTTTTATTGAATGCCCTAAACAAAAAACAGTCACACCCCAATACCCCCCTAAATCCTATTAACTTAATACTAACACACAAAACTATGTACATCTTCAAATACTGAAGTTTTACCCTCCTAATAGAAACAAAAGTCCCAAACTGACAGCCACACTGAGAGACTTGAGTTAACCTAAAAGAAAAGTTAAACGTGTTAAGATACATGATGCACCAGTAAAGAATCACTCTTACTTCTCTGCACTTTTTTGTGTGTTCTTTTGGTCCAGAGAGTAGTTTGTGTCTTTTAATTCAAGGTTGGAAAGCAAAGGAGTTTGGTTCACATGACAGCCGAGGGTTCCCGATTTTCCTGTTCCAGTATGAGGAAGGATAGAGAGGACAGGATTGCCTGCGATGACCCCCTGGACATCAGGGGAGGTAAATGCCAATGAGGCGTATTTCGTTAAGCCAGAATGGCTGTTGATCCAGGAGGTAACTTTATTCTACGATATAAGACTCCTTGAGAAATATTTATCCCTGGATATTACTCCCAGGGGTTTGAAAATAAAGAATTTTCCAGCATATGAATTCTGTGATGAGGAAGCAGATTTGTTGGAGGAATGGAATGCCGCCTCACTATTGTGTACTAAAACCTGGCTTAAAATTTTGATTAAACGTAATAGCAGGCAGAAGGAGAAAATATGAGCCGAGGTTTTGCAAATCCACACCCATCTGGCAGAAGTGATGGTGGAAGCTTCACTTGATATGAAGCTTAAAGACATCAAAGTGAGAGTGGACAAGGTAGAAGCTGTTACTCTTTGCAAGAAGGGTAAATTGCAAAGGGACGTTAATGACTATAAAAATAATCTGATCTTTGCTTGGCAATGCAAAGACACAAGGGGGAGATTGTCAGCACACTGAACCAATGGCAGAGGCCATGATCAACAGGACTCCTCCCAATATTCAGTAGAGACAGCACCGAGTAGTAAAAAAGTGTTTCCTTTGAGGGTTTGAATAAAGATGCAACAGCATCCACGGTACAGAGGAGGACTACCGAAGGTTCCAAGGGTCGTGGTCAAAAATAGCAGGGGAATTCAAACATGGGCAATAGCAACAGAAACAGGAAAAGGCAGAATTAAACTTAGCAGAAATGGTCCGGGGGAGTGGATGCTTCCTTTAGAGTGGAACTAACATTTACTCCAGTTTTTGAACTTTTTGCAAATGTTCTGGACAGTGAAAATGATTTAGTAAGTTTGAAAGTTGTTAATTTATCAGATTTAAACCTAAACCATGATATTGTATCTGTATTGGACAAAGGGGTTAAATTTATCCCCACTCATTTTCCCAGCATGGCTGATTTAATGCTTGAGGTCATCTGTTTCTGTCGTAAATGCATTTAAAAGTTTTTTTTTACAACAGAAGAAACAAATTAACTCAAGAAAGCATTGCAAGTATGCATGAAGAAGTAAATGTAAATGTAGATGATTCCTTGTCAATTTGTCAATTTATGAGAATGAATTTGACTTTGGGGAATGCATTGAATCCACAGAGGGTGTTGGGGATGGCAATGTATGTTTTCTTACTGGATATGGCAGGTTACAAGTACCAAAAGTACCATACCATAGCACTTTTATACCTCCAAAGATTTCTGCCAGTATTTGCACTTTTGAGAATGTTGTTTGCAAGCAATTAGAAGCAGAATTTCACAAATTTAGAAGGACTAATAAGGTATACAATTTAAATAAAAGGCAACGGGAAGTTTTACAACAGTTAAGGCAAAGCAGTTATAAATATGTATTTACACAGATGGACAAAGGAGGTAATTGGGTAATTTTAACCAGAGATCATTATAATAGGATGGCTATGGATCTCCTTGAAAATGTTTTTGTATATGAAGTCCTGCCCAGCAACCCTGTCAGGGAATTCAACTCCCAGCTACTGGAAATTTTAGAGAGAGGGGAGAGGCTAGGTTTCCTTTCCACCTCTGATGTCAAGAAGCTATATATTGGGAACCCCAGGGATGCTAAATTTATAGTGATACCCAAAATCCATAAAAACATAGGCAACCCACCAGGCAGGCTAATGGTATCAGGAAGGGGAGCATACTTACAAAATGTGGGCAAGTTCTTGGATTTTCAACTTAAAAGATTTTTTGTGCAAGATCATGTCACACATTAAGAACGGAAAAGAACTTTCTGACTTGATAGGTGGCATGGAATGGCATAGTGACTATTACTGGGCCAGTGTGGATGTTAAGTCACTATATACAAGTATCAAGAACAGGTGGGGTATAGAAGCTGTAAGAAAAATGTTAGGTGAAGGCCCACGTACAGATTTTTTGGTACGGTTGCTGGAATTCTCTTTGAAACACAATTGCTTCAAGTTTGATAATCAGTATTTTTTGCAAAAGGAAGGCATGGCAATGGAGGCATTTTATGCCCCCGTGTATGTCATTTTATTTATAAATCAGTTTGAGAATTCAATCATTTACAATACTGATTTTTATAGGCAAAAAGTACTGGTGTTCAAAAAATACATAGATGATTTGATCTTTGTATGTCAGGGTGACATAGGGGAATTTCAGGACTTTATGCAATATTTGCAGTGCAATCATTTTGGTTTGGAGTTCAATTTTCACACCAGCAGGGAAGCAATGCAGTATTTGGATTTGGAATTTTTTGTGGGAGAAAGTCATAAGGTTGAATTTAAGCCATTTGTTAAGGAAACTGCAGTCAATAATTTTCTTATGGCCGACAGCATGCATGCCCCTCATTTGGTGGCGTCATTGCTATATGGAGAATACTTACATATAGCTAACAACACTTCAAACAAATCCAAGTTGGATGAAGAGTTTGTCATGGACAGGGCAAAATTACTCAGCACAGGTTATGATTTATATAGTTTAAACTCGGCTGAGAACAAAGTCAAAATAGATTTAGGGGACAGCCTACACAGAGGAAGTAGGTAATTGTGTAAGGAGAGATTATATAAACCAGGACATGAGGCGAGGAGAGAATGAGGATAAAATATTTTGTGTGAACAGATTTTCACCTTTTTCTGAGATTCTTAGGAAATCAGTAGATAGGTTTTGACCCATAATCAAAAATGATGTTAGTCTGAAGGGGTTGTTCCCTGAAAGGGTCACTTTCTCATATAGCAGATTTAAGAATTTGAAGGAACTGCTTAATACAGGTAAAGTGGAAGTGGGAAATGTAAGGAAAGGGAGTTTCCCTTGTGGTAGGTGTAAAATGTGTCACAAGATTAGAAATTTAAATGGAATCAACATAAATGGTAGGTTATATAAGGCCCTGGATCAATACGATTGTGAGTCATAGGGTGTGATTTATATTATTGGTTGTGGTTATTCCCCATCAAGTGGTACAGAGGACAAACTAAAAGGGCAGTGAAAAAATTAATCATGGAACACTTGGAGGACATTAGGAGGGGGTAGATTGGAAAGCCCTGTAGCAGAGCATTTTAGAAAATTTCATGGGAATTCGGATTCCACTTTCTTTTTCAGTGTGTTGGCTAAGCCCACAGCACGTCAGGATGAGGAATTTTTAAGTAGTTTAATATTATTTGAAACAAAATGTATTATAAATTTTGATACTTTATATCCCGGTGAGTTGAATCTGGATATCAATTTGAATTTGGGATACGATGCATATTATTTTCAGTTGATTGTAACATTTTAAATTTTGTATTGCGGAACATATTGTCACTTTAAATTTTAGTATTGTCACTTTAAATATTTAATAGATGTTTTGGGCACTCATCAACTGATCAGTTATGTAATTAAGCATGATATAAAATACAAGCCATATGGTGTACTAATTATTCCTTGAAGGCGTAAGCCGAAAAGATGCCCAGTAAAGAATCATTCTTACTTCTCTGCACTTTTTTGTGTATTCCTATGTCACATCTTGCAAATTTCTTTGTTTTATTGAAAGCCCTAAACAAAAAACAGTCACACCCCAATACCCCCTAAAACCTATTAACTTAATACTAACACACAAAACTATGTACATCTTCAAATACTGAAGTTTTACCCTCCTAATAGGAACAAAAGTCCCAAACTGACAGCCACACTGATAGACTTGAGTTAACCTAAAAGAAAGGTTAAACGTGCTAAGATGCATGGTTTAGCCTGTGCTTCTACTAAGTGCTAATTGGTTTTAAATTATCTTTGTAGCTCTCCCAGCTGGGAAAATCCCTGAATGCTTTCAGAGAACATTATGTCTTAGCCAGTTTCTCTTCTCAGTTTTTTTCCTACAGCCATTCACTCTCAACTAGCCTATAGCCAGTTTCTCTTTATGAGATTGTCTCTACAGAGACAAGAGAATCAGGCAGCCAGTTTCTCTTTATCCGATTGTTTCCATGGAAATATGAAGACCAGCAGTAGAACTCGTACTGAGCATACATGTTTTTGCTAGAAAAAGCTTGATAATATTCAATATCCTTTTTCATTTACTTGCTTACTCTTAAAAACATGTTACTAAATCAATCTAAGTTCCTTATTCCTGTCATTTAACCTTGCAAGAATGAGAAAAAGCGCATTATTTTTTTCTTTTTTCATGCTCTTTTAACCAGGTTTTTTCACTGCATTGCTTATATTTCTTAAAACTGAAAAAGAAAAAAGAGAGAAGGGAGAACAAAAAGAAAAAAAAAACAGCAGCACCTCTTTACAATCCCCATTACACTTAAAAGTAACTGAGAAAACTTTAAATTACAGGATGCAAAAAAACATACACCACAAAAATAATGCTAATAAGAAATTAGAAGTTATGTACCTACCATAACGTTCCATGTTAGTTGTCTTCTCTCGCCTTCTTTTTTGCTGGATGGGTTCGATCCTCGGCTCCGACTCGGCACTTGCTAAGCTCGAGAATCACTTTTACCAGCTCGAGGCAGCCCTATATCCCATGATGCAAGGCGGTAATTACCCAAATCTCGTTTGGTATCTAGAGGAAAAAAACTGCCCGCAATCTTTCCACAAGGAAAGAAGAACAACTAACCTGAGAAGACTGTAAGAGGAACCAGGTAACAGAGATCCAGAGCTAACTGGTGTCCAAGGGAGAACAATCTCCCAGAGAAAAAGGGAAAATCAAGGTCTGTCCAGGCTAGGGGGACAGGAGGGAGGGACGCAAGAAAGAAGGCGAGAGAAGACAACTAACATGTAATGTTATGGTAGGTACATAGCTTCTAAATGTTAAGTTGTCAGTCTCGCCTTCATTCTTGCTGGATGGGACCGCATCACTAGCACCCCTATCCTGGGTGGCTCAATGGAACAGACTCTTGAGAACTGTGGAACCAAAACTTGCCCTGTTCCTGGAGGCCAAATCCAATTTGTAATGAGAAACGAAGGTATGAGGAGTGGCCCAAGTGGCTGCTGCACAAATAGTGTCCAAGGGTAGTCTAGCCTGAAAGGCTGTAGATGTGGCTAGACCTCTAGTAGAATGTGCTTTGGGTTTTGAGATCAGTTGTTTGCCCCTAAGCTGATAAATGTCAGAAATGGTGGAAGATAGCCATCTGGATAAGGTTACTTTAGAAACAGGAAGACCTTTCCTATTTTCAGCATAAGAAAGAAAAAGCTGATCAGATTTCCTAAATTGCTTTGTTCTGTCCAAATAATATCTGAGTTGGCGATGAACATCTAGGCAATGCAATCCCTGTTCTGCCTTGTTAGAATGATTGGGAAAAAATACAGGAAGGTCAATGAATTGATTTAAATTTGTTTTAGAAGCAACCTTGGGCAAAAAGGATGGATTGGTTCTTAAGGATACTCTATCCTTGTGGAAGACTAAGTAAGGGGGACGAACACAGAGAGCATGTAGTTCCGACACTCTCCCAGCCGAAGTAATAGCAACTAGAAAGAGTGTCTTCCAAGAAAGAAATTTTAATGAGCATGTAGCAGCCGGTTCGAAAGGGGGAAGTATCAAGGATGCCAGCACTAAATTTAGGGCCCACTGTGGTGGAGGATCTCTAATAGGGGGTTTAAGTAGGAACACCCCTCTGAGAAAGGCTTTACAAAGTTTATGAGACATAATATTCTGGTCAGCAAATCCGACATGGAAATTAGAGATTGCTGCCAACTGGACTTTAACTGTGGAAGAAGAAGAACCGGAGTGAAAAATTTCAGCTAGAAAGTCCAAGACTGACTGAATAGGGGCAGTAAAAGGGTCTATGTTCTTAGACTTTGCCCAAAAGGAGAAACGTTTCCATTTGCTAGAGTAAATCCTCCTGGTAGAGGACTTTAGAGAAGCTACTATGATACCTCTAACGGGGTTAGAGATCATAGGAAGCCTGGCTAAGGAAGGAAGTGGAGCAACCAAGCAGTGAGGTTGAGGGAACGAATAGATCGGTGCAGTTGACCCGACTGGTGGGTCAGAAGATCTGGAACTGGGTCCAGATGCCAAGGCTGCACCACAAGATGGCGATGAAGGAACGGGAACCAAATTTGTCGAGGCCAGAAAGGGGCAATGAGAATCATTTTGGCTCTCACGACGGTAGCTTTCTGGAGTACTTGCGGTATTAACGGAAAGGGGGGAAAAGCATAAAGAAGTCCCCGGGGCCAATCTTTGGTAAGAGTGTCTCTGGGGGGATGGCCCGGAAGTGGAAAGAGAGAGAAGAAGTCTGGGCATTTGCTGTTTTGGGGTGTAGCAAAAAGGTCGCAGCATGGGCAGCCCCACTTTTGAAAAATCTCCTCCACTATGGATTGTTTGAGAGACCACTCGTGAGGCATGAGTATAGCTCTGCTCAATCTGTCTGCTATTATGTTGGTTTTCCCGGGGATATGCGTTGCTACCAGAAACCGATGAGAGGAGATCGCCCATTGCCAAAGTCTGAGAGCTTCTCGACACAAGGGATAGGACTTGGTCCCGCCCTGCTTGTTGATGTACCACACCACGGACATGTTGTCCGTGTGAACTGCAATAGTTCCTAAGGGAAGAAAGTCGTTGAGGGCTTGCAACGTTAAAAGCACTGCTCTCATCTCTAGGACATTTATGTGCAGGTGGTATTCGAACGGTTGCCATGTGCCATGAACCATCCTGCCCTGATAATGCCCCCCCACCTGATCAGGGAGGCATCCGAAGCGACCATGGCTACCGGGGCCGGGGGGACAAATGGTCTGCCCTGATGGACTAGGGGAGAAGAAGTCCACCAGGATAGATGGCTCTTGCAGGTCTGTGTCACCAGGATCTTGTGACGCATGGGAAGCTGCTGGAAGGACCATTGGGTAAATAACATCCATTGCAGGAGACACATATAAAAACGGGCCAGAGGAAGAAGTGTGATGGCGGCTGCCATGAGGCCCAACACTTTCAGGACCAACCTGGCTTGTACCTTTTTGCTGGATAGGATGATCCGAACTTGGTTTTGGATATCTAGGATTCTTTGACTTGTTAGGTTTGCTGACATCTGAGTAGTGTCTAGATCTGCGCCTATAAAGGTAATAGATTGGCAGGGCGATAAGGAAGACTTTTCGAAGTTGACTGAAATTCCTAACTGACGGCAGAGACGAAGAGTATAATCTCTGGCTTGGAGAAGTTGATGCCTGGTGGTGGCTGAGAGGAGCCAGTCGTCGGAAACACATGGAATCCTTGACGTCTCAGGTGAGCCGTGACCACTGCCATGCATTTGGTGAACACTCTGGGGGCTGTAGTGAGACCAAAGGGCAGGGATCTGAACTGAAAATGACTGGTCCCCAGCCGAAAGCGGAGAAACCTTCTGGAGCGTCTGTGGATTTTTATGTGATAGTACGCATCTTGAAGGTCTATGGAGCACATCCAGTTGTTTTTGCCCAGAAAGGGCTAAATCGATTGAAGTGTGACCATCCGAAATCTTGTCTTTTTGACAGACTTGTTCAGCTTGCTGTGGTCTAATATTGGTCTCCAGTCTCCCGTCTTTTTGGGAACCAAAAAGAACCTTGAGTAGATTCGGGACTCTAATTGATCTGTTGGAACTGGCTGGATGGCCCTTTTTTTTAGAAGCTTTGAAACCTCTAGCTTTGCAATTTCCCTTAGACCGGTGGAACGCCTGAAGGGAACCTTTTGAGGAAGGGCTTTCCTCGAAAGGGATCTTGTAACCCTTGGATATGATCGACTGTACCCATTTGTCTTGAGAGAGGAAAAGCCAGGCTTCTGGGTACAGCGACAATCTCCCCCCGACTGCCTCCAAGGGTGGGCAGTCGGGCAACACCTCAGGGATGCTGGAAGGGCTTGTCGGAGAGGCTCTCTGCTGCCCTGGTTCTGGACCTCCTCTGCCTCTAGGGCGGCGCTATTGTTATTACCCCTCTGCCTCTGGGGTAAACTGACCACGATCAGGCGTGACTCCTGAGATTTTCGAACTTTCCCCTTCTGACCTTTGGAGTAAGGTCTAGAAGGTGGAGAAACGGACTCCCACGGCAGAAAGAGTCTTGCCGTCTTGCTCGCACCTGGTCAATGTGTCCTTCACCTGAGGCCCAAACAAAGTTGTGCCATCAAAGGGAGAATTTGTGAAGGACGCCTTAAAGGGGTCTGAAATTGCAAAGCCGCATCCAGGACTGACGTCTAAGAGCCACTCCTGTGCCTGTGGCTCTACTCGCCCCATCGGCTGCATAAGAAATGAGCCGCATGGAGGAGTTAGTTATGGAGTTTAGGATTCCCAGTTGAGAGGCAATCTTCTCTTGAGCCCCAGCAGCTGACGGATCATGTACTACATCACCCAATTCTTTGAGGATGTCTCTTTGAAGTCGGGTGAAGTGACATAAATAATTCAGTGAACGCATAGCAAAGGTCGCTGAGGAAAACATCCGCTTACCATACCTGTCCATGGTCCTAGACTCCTTGTTAGGAGGATGGACTGGTACGGAAGGATCTGCAAGTTCCTTTTGGTGGCGGCTGCTACCACCATGGCATCAACCGAACACCTTCGTAGAAACTGTTTTTCAGTGGGGCCGTGATAAATTTAGAAGGCCTCCTGGGGACTGGTTCCACAGAATCAGGAGATACCCACGCCTTCGAGCTATCACATCCATGAGGGGTCGAAGGCGGAGACACCCAGGAGGTGGAGAGTCGAGATCCAAAAGCCTCCAGGTATACCGACTCATCCTCGGAGGGATTAATGGAGGCCAGTTTCCTCTGTTTCAGGAGTTCGAGGATGTCTGAAAAGGAGATATCCTCAGAGGGGATCTTAGACCCCTCCGACTCATCTAAGTCGGTATCTGATGTCGTGAGACTCAGGGGAGTCTAAGTGCTTCCTCTTGCAGGTCCTCTTACAGCAGCTCTCCTGAAGGATCAGGAGAAACCTCGGAAGAGGAAGTTCTTCCCAATGGGGAAACCTGGGGTGATGGATCCCTGGGTCCGGGAGCAAGAGAGTGGGAAGAGACATCTACAGGCACCGTAGAGGGAGGAGCTAAAGGAACCGACTGCTGACTAAGCTCGGGGGCTAGCACACTCCTCATCACCTCGAAGGCTCCCCTCCCAGGGAGGACCGAGAGCCCCTGCTCCGAAGAAACAGGGATCCCCGGCCCCACCGAAAAGGAAGGCTCTGAAGCAGATGTCGGTGCCGAGCTCACCAAGGCCGAAGCTCCGAGAGGAAGAACGGGGTCGGACAAGGGTCTGATGCCACTCACCCCCTCAGAACCGACCAGGGAAGCCCGACGACTGTGGATCCCTCCAAGGACGGTCTCAAGGAGGAGATAGGAGTCGAAGACGACAGAGCCGAAAGGTGTGGTATTGGCTCCGAAGCAGCAACAGTCACGGTACCAATAATCTCCGGCTCCGAGCTCTGTAGGAGAGTCGAAGGAGGAATTTCAGGAGGGTGTGGAATAGCGGTCGTCTGCTGAGACGGGCTATGGAACATTTGGGCCAGTGCCTGTGATTTTAGTAGTCTACTCACCACTCTCTCCAAGTCATGGTCTGAGAGCCTGGAAGACCTTGATGATCGACTCCGATGGCTCTGCTCTGAAAGTAAGGGGGAGGCCGGAGCCGAGTGGATAGACTCCAGTGAAGGAGATCTAGATCTCTTCCTCGACGGAGCCATCGGATCCGACCAGCTTGTCGGCTCGAGCTGGATGGAGACGCTTCGCCCAGCCGAGCAAACATGCTTCGGCTAGGTATCGGCTCCAGCCAGAGCCGACACAGGTGCCGAAGCCAGGGTATCGGTGCCGATCGGCGCCGATACTGAACTTTCCAAAAAGGAAGGATCGGCTCTGGACGGAGCCGATGTCGACTCTGGTGGAGTCAGAACCAAGGCCACAGACTTGGACACCGAAGTCTGGGTCTTGGATGGCTTAGAGGGCTTCCCGGAGCTGACCTTAGCCGGGGAGCTCTCAGGCTTGAGAAGACCCCTCAGGATCAACTTGTTTCTATGTTCCTGCAGGACTCTCTGGCTGAAAGAATGACAAATAGCACAGGAGTCCTGCAGGTGTAGGGGTCCCAGGCAATAAATACAAGAAGCGTGACCATCTGTCAGAAACATCTTCTGACAGCACGAGTCACACTTCTTAAAACCTGAGACCCTAGTGTCTTTTGACATGACTGAGTTAGGACACAAACACACACACACTCAGTCCTTAAATACACTAATTAAAACAAAAACACAGACACACCTAACAAAAATCCTGACAGGAAATTGTTTGGGAGGGTAAGGCCTAAGGCCTGACTAACAGAAAAAAAGGAAAGGGATCGAGAAACTAACGGGAATAGGGTCTAAGTGAATCGGTGAACTAACTAACTATAAAAAGGAAAATATTTTGAAACTAGGATAGCTAAATCTCTTGAAAAGGAGTAATGAAAATTCACTTACCAGGAGCTGGTAAAAAAGGTGACCTCATGAGCGAAGTGGCAAACGAGATCTGCATCATGGGATATAGGGCTGCCTCGAGCTGGTAAAAGTGATTCTCGAGCTTAGCAAGTGCCGAGTCGGAGCCGAGGATCGGCTCCGAACCCATCCAGCAAGAATGAAGGCGAGATTGACAACTTAACATAAAGTTTATTTACTTACAGTTAACTTGCTCCATCCTCTTCCCTTCCCCAAACCAGTTTTTGAACATTAATTACATGAAGCAGGGCATATGCTTTGGAGTCCCCTCAAGTCCAACAAATTCTGAAAAAGTCCAATATTGCCAGAATTTCTTGTTCTGTCATATTTCACACATATAATTATTGCACTGTGATACAACATTACGTTACTGGTTTTATTAATGTTCATCTTTATCTCCCAAATTCTGCCACTGCTTCATTTCCAATGTACTCTCAATTCTTCTAGTTGGCTGTCGTGCCCCCTTCCTTCACTCCAATATTTTCCATTGAAACACTGGGAAAAATTTCACAAGTACAGTCTTGCTGTGGTCTTTATTACCAGAAGAACAAGAAGCAGAATCTCTGTCTGTTTCACAGCTCACATTTTGTTGGACAAACTTTTGTATTTCCTCATCACATATTTCATCAAAAAATGATTTTGTCCCTCCAGGGAAGAATACTTTGAAGACAGCTGGGTACAGCAGTTTGAATCTCACATCTGTATCTCGACATTCCCTGAATAGTGGAATAAATTTGCTTCTCTTCTGCTTAGTGTAGAATGAGTAATCATTCTCCACAAACACTCTGCTGTCTCCCACATTTAGTACTTTGTCCTTCTGCCACAGTTTTGTCAAAATCAACTCCTTCTGCTGGTAAGATTGCATCTTTACTATCAAAGGTCTAGGTTGCTTTCTCATAACGAGGTTTGGAGCATACACACAATGTGCCCTTTCAACTAAAAAGAAGTTATGTATTCACCATAACATTCCATGTTTGTAGTCCATCGCGCCCTTCATTCTTACATATGGGTTCGGAGCTGATCCTTGGCTCTGACTCAGCTGATTACAAAGCTTAAAGTCTCTTAGTTGGCTCGTGGCAAGGTAGGTATTCCATAGTGCACTAGTAAAATCCCCAGATCTTGTTTGCTGCTAACTATAAAAGAGATACAAAAGGTTATCCAGAAAGAACAACAATAGTGAAAGGTCTCCACCCTACCAAAAGGCAACACTATCCTGTCTCCAGATCCTTCCAGGATGGGGGTAGGTGGGTGGGTTTGTAAGAATGAAGGGCGAGATGGACTACAAACATGGAACGTTATAGTGAGTACATAACTGCTTTATGTTTTGTAGTCCTATCTCGCCTTCATTCTTACATATGGGACAGCGTCCCTAGCACCTTTTTCTCGGCTGGCTCATGGGAATATACTCCTGAGTACCGTGAAACCAAAGGAGGGTCTACCCCTGGAGGTTAAATCCAGTTTGTAATGAGTAGCAAAGGTATGAGGAGTAGCCCAAGTTGCTGCTGCACAAATACTGTCAATTGGAACTCTGGCTTGAAAGGCAGCAGATGTGGACAGGGATCTTGTGGAATGAGCCTTAATCTTGAATGGGATGATCTTTCCATTGGAGGAGTAAATAAAGGAAATACGGTTGGAAATCCAATTAGATAGAGTCACTTTAGAGACTGGCAGACCTATTCTAGACTCAGAAAAGGACACGAACAATTGATCTGATTTTCTAAGTTCCTTAGTCCTATGAAGGTAGAACCATAACTGCCTGTGAACATCAAGTTGATGAAATTTATATTCTGCAGTGTTGGAATGATTAGGGAAAAATACAGGCAGTTCGATAGTTTGGTTCAAATTAGTCTGAGAGCAAACTTTAGGGATAAAGGAAGGATTTGTATGAAGGAAACTATGTCTTTGTGGAAAATCAAATAAGAAGGTTTGATTGACAGTGCTTGTAACTCTGATACACGTCTAGCTGATGTGATAGCTACTAGAAACAAAGTCTTCCAAGACAGAAACTTCAATTGACACAAATGTGCTGGCTCAAAAGGTGGGGAAGTAAGTTTGGACAGAACAAAATTTAGATCCCATGGAGGTACAGGTTCCTGAAAGGGAGGTCTCAGCAAAGTAGCACCTTTAAGGAAGGTTTTACATAATCTGTGGGACATCAGATTATGCTCATGTTGTCCCAAGTGAAAATTTGATATTGTTGCCAGTTGGACCCTAATTGTGGCAGCAGCTGATCCCTGATGGAAAAGTTCAGACAAAAACCCTACGACCACAGGGATGGATGCTGTGTAAGGATCTACATTTTTTTCTTTTGTCCAGATAGAAAATCTTCTCCATTTGCTAGAGTATAACTTCCTAGTGGAAGGTTTGTGCGAAGACATAAGGATATGGGTCACAGCAGGTGAAAATTCATGAAGCCTGACTAGGGATGAAAGTGGAGCAGCCACACTGTCATGTTGAGGGTATGGAGGCAGGTGCGAAGGCCTGACATGTGTGTCAAGAGGTCTGGAACTAGGTCCAGAGTCCATGGGTTGTCTAGGAGATGAGGCCCGAATAAGGGGAACCAAATCTGACGAGGCCAGTAAGGAGTGATCAGAATCATTTTGCTTCCCAAGAACTTTGCTTTCTGGATCACTTTGGATATGAGTGGAAAGGGAGGGAATGCATAAAGGAGTCCCAAGGGCCAATTGTGAACAAGTGCGTCTCTTGGTGACTCCCCCGGAGGGGGGATAAGGGAGAAGTAGCTGCTGCATTTGGCGTTGATCGGGCTGGCAAAGAGATCACAGCAAGGCTGTCCCTATTTGCAGAAGATCTGTTCCGCTACTTTCTGATTCAGAGACCACTTGTGAGGCATCAATATTGCCCTGCTGAGCTTGTCGGCTATCACACTGGTTGTCCCTGGGATATGCATTGCTACTAGAAAGCATTGGGAAGATATCGCCCACTGCCAAACACAAAGTGACTCTCGACAAAGGGGGTAAGATCTGGTTCCTCCTTGTTTGTTTAGATACCATACCACCGACATATCATCCCCAAGGGAAGAAAGTCGTGAAGTGCTTGCAATGCTAGAAGCACTGCTCTCATATCTAGGACACTGATATGCAGGTGAGCCTCATGATCTTGCCATGTGCCTTGGACAGTCCTGCCCAGATAATGCCCCCCCACCCTATCTGTGAGGCATCTGTGGTCACAGTGGCAATGGGTTGGTGAGGAAGGAATGAAGTGCTTGTTGTCAGCTGATCAGGCTGAATCCACCAATGAAGGTCCTTTTTGCAAGACTCTGTTATGAGAATATAATGAGACAGAGGCAGTTGTTGGAGAGACCACTGGGAAAAAAGAAGCCATTGAAGAATTTGCATATGTAATCTGGCTAGTAGGACTAGATTTATGGTAGAGGCCATGGTCCCTAAGATGTAAATTTGTTGTCTGAGGTTTTGAATTCTGTCTGCAGGGAGATGAGCTAGCATGGCGACTGTGTCTATTTCTGCGCCTATAAAAGTCACAAATTGAGAGGGCGATAAGGCAGACTTTCCCAATTTATCGTAATCCCCAGCTGGGAACAGAGCTGGATGGTTGATTCTCTGGCTTGTAGGAGTAGGTGCCTGGTGGTGGCAGTCAGGAGCCAGTCATCCAGGTATGGAAACACTTGGAATCCACAACGTCTCAGGTGAGCTGTCACTACCGCCATACATTTGGTGAACACCCTGGGGGCTGTGGTGAGACCAAAGGGCAGAGCACAAAATTGGTAATGACTGGCTTCCAGCCAGAAGTGTAAATGACTCCTCGATGCTCTGTCCATTTTTATATGGTAGTATGCATCTTGGAGGTCTATGGAGCACATCTAATTGTCTTTCCCTAACAGAGGGAGTATAGACTGCCATGTCACCATCCGGAACTTGGCCTTCTTTACAGATTCGTTTAGTTTGCTGAGGTCCAATATGGGCATCCAGTGCCCTGTTCATTTTGGCACTAAAAAGAATCTGGAGTAAGTTCCGAATCCTATCTGGTCTACGGGGACGGTTTGGATGACTCCCTTTGACAGCAACCTTTGAACTTCTACAGTTGCTTGATCCCTGTGATTGAGTGGAACATCTGGGATCTTCTTGGGAGTGTGGGGTGGAAGAAAAAAGGGTATGGAGTATCCTCTGGTGATTATTCTTTGTACCCATTTGTCTTGGGTGATGTTTAGTCAGGCTTCTGACTACAAAGATAAGTGACCCCCGACTGGCTCCAGAGAAGCACAGCCGGGCCCCACATCAGGAGTGCTGGTAGGGACGGCCTCGAAAGGAATCACACCCTGGTTTTGCAGAACCCCCCACCTCTAGGGTGACGTCTACCATTAGCCCCTCCTTCTCTGCCTCTGAAGGAGGAATTACCTGGTGCATCCAGGAAAAATCTCTGGGACTTCTTGAACCATATTTTACAATCTCTATGACCCTTGGGATGTGGTCTAGAAGGGACAGTAAAACATACTCCCATGGCAGAGAGAGTCTTCCCTTCTTGTTTGCACCTGGTGAGTGTATCTTTTACCTTTGGTCTAAACAGAGAAGAACCGTCAAAGGGGGCATTGGTAAAGGTAGACTTGAAAGGCTCTGCAAATGTACATAAGCACATCCAGGAGTGCCTCCTAAGGGAAACTCCCGAACCCACTGCCCTACTCACTGTGTCGGCTGCACAGGAGATCAGCCTCATGGAGGAGTTCACAATGGAATTTAAGGTGGACAACTGAGCAGTCACCTTCTTGGGGACTCCTTCAGCATATGTACCTTGAAGAGTATCTCCTAGCTCCTTGAGGAGATCTCTCTGAAACCTAATAAAATGTGTGAGATAGTTCAGCGATCTGAGGGTAAAAGCCGCTGAAGAAAAGATACACTTCCCATATCTATCCATCATTTGAGACTCCTTGTTCAATGGATGGACAGATGAAAAAGTCTCCGCTAGTTCCTTTTTAGTGGTCGCCACCACCACCATGGCATCTACAGGCACACCCTTGGTCAAAAACTCTTTCTCTTTTGGGGCTGAGAGAAATTTGTTGGGTCTTCTGGGGACTGGCTCCACAGCATTAGGAGTTTCCCACACATTTCGACTAACCAGGTCAATGAGTTCATCAAAAGGTGGAGACACCCAAGAGGCTGAAGGTTGAGACCCGAAAGCCTTCAGGTACACTGACTCCTTATCAGAAGGGGTGACAGTTGGTCAGCCGTCTCTCTGCTTCAGGATCTCTAAGATGTCTACAAAAGAGACATCATCAGAGGATGACTTGGGGGACCCTTCTGCCTCCTCGACGTCAGTGTCTGAGGTGATGGACTCATCAGAGGAGTCTACATGCTTCCCCTTGCATGTCCTCTTCTGAGGGGGCTCCTCAGAAGGGTATTCTAGGGGGGGTCTTGGAAGACTGGGGGCCACCCAACGGGGGCTCCTGAGGCTGCAGGTCTCTGTTGCCAAGAGAGAGAGAGAAGGTACTGAGACAGAGGTTGGTGCTTGAGGGGGAAGATTATCGGTACCCCTGCGCAGACCTGATGACCGAGACAGCACGCTCCTCATCATCTCGAAGGCAGATCTCTCCGGCTCTGAAGACAGCCCCAGTTCCGAGGAAACAAATGTAGTCCTCGGCTCCAAAGCAATTGACGCTCCGAGAGGGAGACTCGGCACCAAAGAGGTTCGGGTCCAAGTGTCCCTGTCAGGGCTGACCGGTGAGCTTTGGCTCCTAGACACCATGGACAGCACCGAAGGTGCCAGAGCGGAACTTGGCTCCGAGACAGCCACAAGGGGAGCTGGAACCGATAGTTCCACAACAAGCGGCACTGAAATCTCCGGCTCCGAAGGCCTGACTCGGATCAGAGGAGGAACCACAATAGGGAGAATGGACTCAGATGGCTCTGAAACCGACTGGGTCAGAGCCAATAACAATTTGGGCAAAGCAGACGACTTCAAGAGTCTAAGAAATGCTCTCTCTACATCCTCTTCTGAAAGGCTCTTGGAGGATCTGGATGACAGGGTAGGCGACCTGGATCTCTGTAAAATGGGAGATCGTAAAGGTGGGGAGACTGGCAAAAGCTCTCTGAACCGGCTCCGATGCAATTTTTCAGTAGTCGGCTCCGAAAAGCTTGGGGCTGACAACTACAGTGTCAACATCGACCACCTCGACCGGCTCTGAGGACAGTGGAGCCGAACAGGTAGAAGCTTTATCCAGTTTTAAAGTTTTCTGAGGAGGTTCAGACAAAATAGTCAACGCAGGAGAATGTCTCTTGGTCGACTTGACCTTCTCTTTTCTGGATGAATGAGACTTGGAAGATGAAGAAGAGCTTGCTCAGTCTTCCTCAAAGGAAGGCTTGAGGAGACCTTTCAGAATTAATTTGTTCTTTTGCTCCTGGAGAACTCTGGAGCTAAAGGAGTGACAGAAAGAACAAGTTTCCTGCAGGTGAATGGCTCAGAGGCAATAAACGCAATTACCGTGACCATCTGTAATCGACATATTTTGGGAGCATTTAAGGCACTTTTTAAAACCCAAAGGTTTATGGTCTTTGGACTCTTTTGACATGGCTATAAGAGCTCTATGAAACAGTAAGAAGGAGGACAAGGTCATCTAATTTAAACGGGCCTCGCCCTAAGAGAAATACACACCAAATACAATGAGGACTAGGTCCTCTAACTTAAACGGGCCTAGCCCTAACAAACCAACACACACACACAGAGGAGAAATAACAGAGGACTAGGTCCTCTAACTTAAATGGGCCTAGCCCTGTTAGAAAAGATTCAAAGCTAAACAGAGGACTAAATCCTCTAACTTAAACGGACCTAGTTGTAGAAAGGAGGCAGAAGCTAAGCTGGAAAAAAAGAATCTTAAGCAGCAGGCAAACTATGAAAAGGCAAACAACACTGCACACAATTATTAATCTACAAAAATGTGAAAAATAAGGTCCTAACACAAACTCAGACCTACAGAAATATTAACTATATCAGAAACTAGCACATGGGATACCACAGAGAACAACAACAGCCCAACAGCCAAGTTCTCAAAACTAAGTAAATAGCAGGAAACACTTCTATAAACTACCTATGAAAAAACTATCACTAATATTAAGTATAACTAGCTATATATGTCAAGAAATATCAGTAAACTACTATAATAAAGAAAAGTTTTCAACTTAGCCACAGCCAGGCAAAAATCACTTCTGAACTCGTAAACGTGGCAAACGAGATCTGAGGATCTTACTAGTGCACTATGGGATACCTACCTTGCCACGAGCCAACTAAGAGACTTTGAGCTTTTTAATCGGCTGAGTTGGAGCCGAGGATCATCTCCAAACCAGTATGTAAGAATGAAGGCAAGATAGGACTACAGAACATCAACTCCTGCTGTTGAATAACAGTCCAGTTGCTTATGTGTGCTTTCATAAAATTAATGCAGTCTTCCTTCTAGCTTCTCTGGTATAGCTGAAAATCTCAAGTTTTCTCTATGTGCTCTGTCCACTAACGCCATTATTTTTTTAAATATCTCTTCCTGAGCAATCTCATATTCAGCCAGCCTTTTCTTAATTTCGACCTCTGATTTTTGCAACTTTGTCACCTCATCTGAATAGTTGTTTAAAGCTTCTTCCATTTTTCCAGCCTTTTGTTGTTTGCATTGATATACCCCATCAGTGTTTTGTTTATTTTAACCAGGTCTGTGTGCAGTCGTCTTATATCTTCCTGTAGGTTACTGGAATTCATGTTTGGAGGTTGCATAGTTTTTTTGCTAAACACCTGCAGAACTTTCCCCAGTCAGTGTTTCTTCCTCACTTTTAGTAGCTGATTTTTTCCACATGTCCTCTGTATTTCTTTTTTCCTGGTATCCAGGCAGTACACTTACTAACCTGAAATTTACCCATAAACACAAGTCTACTGGCCTTTTCTGCTGAGTTTTTGTTTTCACACTGCAAGAGCTAGAATTAAGCTGTTACTCAATGTGCAGCCATCTTGGAAGTCCAGTCTTCTATCATTTGTTGATGTTTCTGCTCAGAGTCTGCTTGTAGTGCCACATCTTCTGTATACAGAAGCATTGTTGATCTGTCTCCTACAACCTGTTTGATGATATAATCCTTTACCAGTAGGAACAACAGTGGGCTCAGAGCTGAGCCCTAATGCATACTCACTCCCCTGGGCAGCCCTCTCTGAATAGAAACACTGTGCATACCTTTGTCTTTGGGTCCCTGTTCATGGCCTACACTAGTTTTACTAATATTTTCAGGACTTCAAATCATTGCATAACTGCCCAAATCAGCTTTCTTGAGAACCTGTCATACACTTTCTCAAAGCTTATGAAAGCTCAGTAGGTCTCTTTTTCTCACCTCCAGCTTCTTCTCTACTATCTATATTACTAAAAATGTTGGGTCAGTAGTACTTCATCCTGATATGAATCGAACTGCACATCTCTCATCTTACTTTCTACTGCTGTACATATTCGTTTATCAATCACCCTGTCTAGCACTTTCTTGCAGTGTGATAGCAGTTTGTACCTTTATACTGGCCACAATAGTGAATGATTCCTTTGCTCTTCCACACTAACACTACAAAGCTTATTCTCCCACCACATGAGAAATGATTCTATCTCCATGTGGCAGTGAGTACCTTCAGGAGCTATTTCTCCCCTAAAGACCCTGACATCTTGATCATATCTGCACTGACTTCATCTGAGTCTACCACCTTCCCTGACTTCATCTTCCTTAGAAAACTTTTTGCTTCTTCTAGGGTTGGTTATTCTCTCTCTCTCTTTCATTGTAGGCTGCACATGCAGCAGTACAGCATTTGTAGACTTCTTGTAATTTAGAAGCTTCCTGAAGTACTCCTTCCATCTGCCCTTTTTGTCCTATGGACTGGTGACACAATTGCTAAGCGCACCCCTTCTGAATGGCATCTACCAACTATATGTCTATCTATTTATCTGTCTATCCATCATGACCTTGCAAACTGTCAAAGCAAACTCAGCTAAACTGTATCTTTCGCAAGTCTGCTGTCAGTTAATAGGACTGTTTCTAATATACAAAAAAATGTATGTGTGCTATATGAACCTCTTTGCAGATGGATATGTGTAATATTCAAAAGACAGTTGGAAATAAAGCTCAAGAAGTTTTTTTTTTTTTTTTGAGTATCATCATGCTGAGGACTCCTGATACATTCAGGCACACACACACACACACACGCACACACACGCACACACACGCACACACACACACACACACACACACACACACACACACACACACACACACACACACACACACACACACACACACACACACACACACACACACACACACACACTCACACTTGTATAAACAACACATCAGGATGTTTTGGAACAAGACACAGAAAAGCTCATGTAGCTTTTGTAGGTTGGCAGTTTGACAATGCAGTTCATAAGTGCACTGTTAATGCCAATGGTGTCCTAGACTATGCTGTGAAAATGCAGTAGTACTTCATTAACCATTTTCCATTACTTAAGGACAGCAGACGAACCACATTTACTGTGTTGAAAATAGACCTTAAATAAAATATTCTGCTGAAGTATTAAAAGATTAAATTAAATGTCATTTCAAAAAAGAACGGTTGAATAGTAGTGCACTACCTGTTCCTTCCGCTGGGTATGTTGAACTGGCTGCCTGTGTGGACCTCTGGTCAGAAGGGTCTTCAGATGCTTATAAAGATTATTTTGTATATTAAGAGGGTTGAAAGTAGGCTCCACTTCAAGGCATTCTAAGGCATTCTGAAACACGGCATAGCACAATAATTTTTTGCTGTTTTTGGATATCACCTTTGAGCTATACACATCATTTACATAAAGTTATAATATCAAGTTTACAGCAATTTTTATAAGTATAGAATTCAGATACAGAAGTTAAATGCATCGGATAACCTTTGTTTGATATATCTGACTACTGAAATCATTGGACGTCTTTGTACAGATATCCTACAGACTGTTCAAATACATCTAAGCAGTACTACACTTACTAAACTGGGTTAGCACTGATATTATAATCTGGATGCTGCATCAGAAGATATCCAAAGAAACATCCATAATTAAATAAGATAACATTTTATTTTTCATACATGGCATCTATGGTGTCTTAGATTTCTGAAAGCTAACATAAAGATTTGTACTTACCAGAAATGCTTACGTCTGAGTAGTTATTTCATAATACCACAGTTCTTGTATTTTGTTCGTTGATTAAATTATTTGGAGGACTTACAATCTGAGTTAAGTACAAACTTGCAATGTTAAAGATTGTATTGCATTTTATTTTTCTGTGTATTTAATTGTTTTATTGAATATTGTGGCCTGTGTCTCTCTGTAGTTACTTATTGTTCTATTTAATTGTTTCATAAAATACTGTGGTCTCTGTATCTCTGCAGTTAGTGGGGGCTATTGTGTTTCACGTCATTGATATTCAGTGTTAAACTCTTAGCCTAGAGGGTTTATCTGTACTTAAAAGTGTTAGTCACATATCTTTGAATTTATTACTGCTCAATATCTGAGCTGTTTGCCTTCTGCTACATACCTACAATCAACTGCATTACTAGCGGAGTTAAGTACAAACTCACAGTGTTAAAAATTCTACTGCATTTTATTTTTCTTTATATTTGTTTCATTGAGTAGCATGGTCTGTGTCTCTCTGTAGTTATTTATTGTTCTGTTTAATTGTTTCATAGAATACTGTAGTCTCTCTCTGTCTCTGCAGTTAGTGGGGGCTATTGTGTTTCACGTCATTGATATTCAGTGTTAAACTCTTAGCCTAGAAGGTTTATCTGTACTTATAAGTGTTAGTCACATATCTTTGAATTTATTACTGCTCAATATCTGAGTTGTTTGGCTTTTGCTACATACTTAGAATCAACTGGATTACTAGCTGAGTTAAGTACAAACTTGCAGTGTTAAAGATTGTACTGCATTTTATTTTTCTGTGTATTTAATTGTTTTATTGAATATTGTGGCCTGTGTCTCTCTGTTGTTACTTATTGTTCTATTTAATTGTTTCATAAAATACTGTGGTCTCTGTATCTCTGCAGTTAGTGGGGGCTATTGTGTTTCACGTCATTGATATTCAGTGTTAAACTCTTAGCCTAGAGGGTTTATCTGTACTTAAAAGTGTTAGCCACATATCTTTGAATTTATTACTGCTCAATATCTGAGCTGTTTGCCTTCTGCTACATACCTACAATCAACTGCATTACTAGCTGAGTTAAGTACAAACTCGCAGTGTTAAAAATTCTACTGCATTTTATTTTTCTGTGTATTTATTTCATTGAGTAGCGTGGTCTGTGTCTCTCTGTAGTTATTTATTGTTCTATTTAATTGTTTCATAGAATACTGTAGTCTCTCTCTGTCTCTGCAGTTAGTGGGGGCTATTGTGTTTCACGTCATTGATATTCAGTGTTAAACTCTTAGCCTAGAAGGTTTATCTGTACTTATAAGTGTTAGTCACATATCTTTGAATTTATTACTGCTCAATATCTGAGTTGTTTGGCTTTTGCTACATACTTAGAATCAACTGGATTACTAGCTGAGTTAAGTACAAACTTGCAGTGTTAAAGATTGTACTACAATTTATTTTTCTGTGTATCTAATTGTTTCATTGAATATTGTGGTCTGTGTCTCATAGTTTATTTTGCTATTTAATTGCTTCATAGAATACTGTGGTCCCTCTCTATTTCTGCAGATATTGGGGGCTATTGTGTTTCACTTCATTCATCTTTAGTGCTAAATTCTGAGCCTAGAGGGTTTCTCTGTATTTATAAGTGTTAGTCACATATCTTTGAATTTATTACTGCTCAATAGCTGAGTTGTTTGCCTTCTGCTACGTACTTACAATCAACTACATTACTACCTGAGTTAAGTACAAACTTGCAGTGTTAAAGATTGTACTGCATTTTATTTTTCTGTGTATTTAATTGTTTCATTGAATATTGTGGCCTATGTCTCTCTGTACTAATTTATTTTTCTATGCAATTGTTTCATATAATACTGTGGTCTCTCTCTGTCTCTGCAGTTAGTGAGGCTATTGTGTTTCATGTCTTGATATGCAGTGTTAAACTCTTAGCCTAGAGGGTTTCTATGTATTTATAAGTGTTAGTCACATATCTTTGAATTTATTACTGCTCAATATCTGAGTTGTTTGGCTTCTGCTACATACCTACAATCAACTGCATTACTAACTGAGTTAAGTATAAACTTGCAGTGTTAAAGATTGCACTGCATTTTATTTTTCTGTGTATTTAACTGTTTCATTGAATATTGTGGTTTGTGTCTCATTGCTGTTTATTTTTATATTTAATTATTTCATAGAATACTGTGGTCTCTCGGTCTCTGCAGTTAGTGGGAGCTATTGTGTTTCACTTCATTAATATTCAGTGTTAAATTCTTAGCCTAGAGGGTTTCTCTGTACTTATAAGTGTTAGTGGCATATCTTTGAGTTTATTACTGCTAATATCTGAGTTGTTTGGCTTTTGCTACATACCTACAATCAACTGCATTACTAGCTAAGTTAAGTACAAACTTGCAGTGTTAAAGATTGTACTGCATTTTATTTTTTGGTGTATTTAATTGTTTCATTGAATAGTGTGGTCTGTCTCTCTGTATTTATTTATTTTTCAGTTTAATTGTTTCATAGAATACTGTGGTCTCTCTCTGTCTCTGCAGTTAATGGGGGAAATTGTGTTTCACTTCATTGATATTCAGTGTCAAACTCTTAGCCTAGAGGGTTTATCTGTACTTATAAGTGTTAGTCACATATCTTTGAATTTATTACTGCTCAGTGTCTGAGTTGATTGGCTTCTGCTACATACCTACATCCAACTGCATTACTAGCTGTGTTAAGTACAAACTTGCAGTGCTAAAGATTGTACTCCATTCAATTTTTCTGTGTATTTAATTGTTTCATTGAATATTGTGATCTGAGTGTTTCTGTGGTTATTTATTTTTCTATTTAGTTGTTTCATAAAATACTGTGGTCTCTCTCTGTCTCTGCAGTTAATGAGGGAAATTGTGTTTCACTTCATTGATATTCAGTGTTACACTCTTAGTCTAGAGGGTTTCTCTGCACTTATAAGTGTTACTCACATATCTTTGAATTTATTACTGCTCAATAACTGAGTTGTTTGGCTTCTGCTACATACCTACAATCAACTGCATTACTAGCTGAGTTAAGTACAAACTTGCAGTGTTAAAGATTGTACTGCATTTACATTTTCTGTGTATTTAATTGTTTCATTGAATAGTGTGGTCTGTGTCTCTCTCTGTAGTTATTTATTTTTCTATTTAATTGTTTCGTAGAATACTGTAGTCTCTCTCTGTCTCTGCAGTTACTGGGGGCTATTGTGTTTCACTTCATTCATATTCAGTACTAAAATCTTAGCCTAGAGGGTTTCTCTGTATTTATAAGTGTTAGTCACATATCTTTGAATTTATTACTGCTCAATATCTGAGTTGTTTGGCTTCTGCTACATGCCTGCAATCAACTGCATTACTAGCTGAGTTAAGTACAAACTTGCTGTCTTAAAAATTCTACTGCATTTTATTTTTCTGTGTATTTAATTGTTTCATTGAATAGTGTGGTCTGTGTCTCTCTGTAGTTATTTATTGTTCTATTTAATTTTTTCATAGAATACTGTGGTCTCTCTCTGTCTCTGCAGTTAGTTGGGGATATTGTTTTTCACGTCATTGATATTCAGTGTTAAACTCTTAGTCTAGAGGGTTTCCCTGTACTTATAAGTGTTAGTCACATATCTTTGAATTTATTACTGCTCAATATCTGAGTTGTTTGGCTTCTGCTACATACCTGCAATCAACTGCATTACTAGCTGAGTTAAGTATATAGCTGGAGTGTTGAAGATTGTACTGCATTTTATTTTTCTGTGTATTGAATTGTTTCATTGAATAGTGTGGTCTGTGTCTCTCTGTAGTTATTTATTGTCTTATTTAATTGTTTCATAGAATATTGTGGTCTCCCTCTGTCTCTGCATTTAGTGGGCGCTATTGTGTTTCACGTCATTGATATTCAGTGTTAAACTCATAACATAGAGGGATTATCTGTACTTATAAGTGTTAGTCACATATCTCTGAATGTATTACTGCTCAAAATCTGAGTTGTTTGGCTTCTGCTACATACTTACTATCAACTGCATTACTTGCTGAGTTAAGTACAAACTTGCAGTGTTAAAGATTGTACTGCATTTTATTTTTTTGTGTATTGAATTGTTTCATTGAATATTGTGGTCTGTGTCTCTCTGTAGTTATTTATTTTTCTATTTAGTTGTTTCACAGAATACTGTAGTCTCTCTCTGTCTCTGCAGTCAATGGGGGCTATTGTGTTTCACTTTCTTGATATTCAGTGTCAAACTCTTAGTCTGTAGGGTTTATCTGTACTTATAAGTGCTAGTCACATATCTTTGAGTTTATTACTGCTAATATCTGAGTTGTTTGGTTTCTGCTACATACCTACAATCAACTGCATTACTAGGTGAGTTAAGTACAAACTTGCAGTGTTAAAGATTGTACTGCATTTTATTTTTCTGTGTATTTGTTTCACTGAATATTGCAGTCTGTGTCTCTTTGTTGTTTTTTATTTTTCTGTTTTCTTGTTTCATAGAATACTGTGGTCTCTCTCTGTCTCTGCAGTTAGTGGGGGCTATTGTGTTTCACTTCATTGGGAGGGTGGCCTAATGGTTAAGCTGTTTGCCTTACAAACACAAGGTGGGAGGTTTGAGTCTCACAAGGGATAATTGGCTAGGCTTAAAATGGCCTGCAAGGGCAGCTAGTCTAGTACTAATCTATGAATCTATGAATCTATGATAGTGTTAAACTCTTAGCCTAGAGGGTTTCTCTGTACTTATAAGTGTTAGTCACATATCTTTGAGTTTATTACTGCTCAATATCTGAGTTTTTTGCCTTGTGCTACATACCTACAATCAACTGTATTACTTGCTGAGTTAAGTACAAACTTTCAGTGTTAAAGATTGTACTGCATTTTATTTTTCTGTGTATTTAATTGTTTCATTGAATATTGTGGTCTGTGTCTCTCTGCAGTTATTCATTTTTCTATTTAATTGTTTCAAAGAATACTGTGCTCTCTCTCTCTCTCTCTCTGTCTCTGCAGTTAGTGGGGGCTATTGTGTTTCATTTCATTGATATTCAGTGTTAAATTCTTAGCCTAGAGGGTTTCTCTGTACTTATGATTGTACTGCATTTTATTTTTTTGTGTATTTAATTGTTTCATTGAATAGTGTGGTCTGTGTCTCTCTGTGGTTATTTATTGTTCTATTTAATTGTTTCATAGAATATTATGGTCTTTCTCTGTCTCTGCAGTTAGTGGGGGGCTATTGTGTTTCACATCATTGATATTCAGTGTTAAACTCTTAGCCTAGAGGGTTTATCTGTACTTAGAAGTGTTAGTCACATATCTTTGAATTTATTACTGCTCAATGTCTGAGTTGTTTGGCTTCTGCTACATACCTACATCCAACTGCATTACTAGCTGTGTTAAGTACAAACTTGCAGTGCTAAAGATTGTACTCCATTAAATTTTTCTGTGTATTTAATTGTTTCATTGAATATTGTGATCTGAGTGTTTCTGTGGTTATTTATTTTTCTATTTATTTGTTTCATAGAATACTGCGGTCTCTCTCTGTCTCTGCAGTTAGTGGGAGCTATCGTGTTTCACGTCACTGATATTCAGTGTTAAACTCTTAGCCTGGAGGGTTTCTCTGAATTTATAAGTGTTAGTCACATATCTTTGAATTTATTACTGCTCAATATCTGAGTTTTTTGGCTTCTGCTACATACCTACAATCAACGGCATTACTAGCTGGTTAAGTAGACACTTGCAGTGTTAAAGATTGTACTGCATTTTATTTTTCTGTGTATTTAATTGTTTCATTGAATATTGTGCTCTGTGTCTCTCTGTAGTTATTTATTTTTCTATTTAATTGTTTCATAGAATACTATGGTCTCTCTCTGTCTCTGCAGTTAGTTTCATGCCCACCCTCCCTGTTCTTGTTTTGGTATTAATCTTGTTGGCTTTGGAACTGCCCACTCCCTCTTGTAAATTTGTGTTTGAACACTCCTCCTGGGTCTATCTCATTTGCTCACTCAACCAAGTACAGTGAGATCATACTTTGACTTCAGACACTCCTACCAGTCCCATCTGTTCAGCTCTATCCCAGCTCTATTCCAGTCTAGTGTCACTAGCTCATTCTACCTAATACAGAAAGAACATCTGTAAAGAGCAAGCCACTTAGGTCCTTAATTTTGAATTAGCTTTTGTTTCTCCTTTTCCACTTTCCAAAAAAAAAAATTTCTTAGCATGTTTCCTGCCTTCCCTGTAGCTAGTCTAGTCCAGATACAGATTTGCTGTAACCAGGACTGTATGTAAGCTTCTGAGCCCCCAAAGCCTTTCTGTATTGGTGGGAAGCCTTCTAGCTTATCAGTGGAAGTGGTAAGCACTAGGTAGCCTATCTACCACAAGAGTGGTTTCTAGCCCAGAAATTGTATTTATTGGCTGTTTGGGCAGTTTTTTCATCTCTTTCAACTTTCTGTTTTAAAATCCTGCATTTGTGCTTGTTTCCCACCTCTCCTGTAACTAGTTTAGTCCAGATACAGACTTGCTGTATCCAGGACTGTTGGTAAGCTTCTGAGTCCCCAAAGCCCTTCTGTGTTGGAGGGAAGCCTTCTAGCTTATCAGTGGGAGTGATAAGCACTAGGTAGCCTATTTACTACAAGAGTGGTTTCTGGCCCAGAAATGGTAGTTTATTGGCCACTTGGCAGTTTTTCCATCTCATTCAACTTACTGGTTTAAAAACCCACATTTGTGCTTGTTTCCCATCTTACCTGTAACTAGTCTAGTCCAAATACAGATTTGCTGTATCCAGGACTTCTTGTAAGCTTCTGAGCCACCCAAGCCTTTCTGTGTTGGAGCGAAGCCTTCTAGCTTATTGGTGGGAGTGGTAAGCACTAGGTAGCCTATCTACCACAAGATCCAGGTACAGATTCTTAGTTTTAGCACTTGAATTTGCTTATTCATGCTCAGCACTTGTTCAAAACTTGTTGTTAGCACTAAATAAGCTACAAATTACTACAGCACTCAACCTTCCTCTTTACCTAGAGGAAAACAGTTTTTGAACTTACTTTCCTCACTTGCTTAGAGAAAAACAGCTATTATACTCACTTTACTCACTTGTCTAGAGGAAAGTATATTATTATTCAGGTCTGTCCAAGGGTCAACTCCCAGTGTTCTCTCCTGCTATCTGATTAATCTGGGCATCTTGAGGCAATGTAGAAATTGCCTCATGCACACAGACAACCCTCTCCTCCTACCACCCAACACCACAACCTGTGAGAGATGCACTTATCTAGCCAAACTGGAGGTAAAGCTCTCTCCAACCAAGACTGAACTTGACAGTCAACAGGGGAAGGTAAACACTTGCACCACACCACACTCATCACATAGTCTCACTAAACATACACCACCAAAATCCACACATAGAAACACAAAAACATTCACAGAGTCTCTCAGTAATAATCTGCTCAAGCAACAGAGACCTCCAAAGCAGAAACGCAATCAACCCCCCCCAACACAACCCAAATAACACAAAGCCTACAGACTCAGTGTGCCAATAAACCACAGCCCATAAGGCAAACCAACATGCCCAACACACTAGTCATAGGTGACTCTATAATCAGGCACACTGATGTCCCACTCACCAGGCTAAACAAGGAGAAGGTTGCTGTCAGCTGCCTGTCAGGTGCCATGATCTGCCACATAACCCACACACTCAGGTCACTCTACAACAAGTACAAATATGACTTTGTCATTGTCCATGTTGGTGTAAACGACCTGAGATGTACCTTCCTGGATTACATGAAAAGAGACATGGAAGAGCTCTCTGATCTTGTAGCCCAGGCAGGTGTGACCCTAGCCCTGAGTAGCATACTGCCATCGCCCAGAATGATACCACAGTACAAGGACAAAATTATTGACTTCAACAATTGGCTAACCTTCTGGTGTCATTCTAAGGGGATCCAGTATCTGTCTGCCTGGGACAACTTGGTCGACAGACTACGATGCATTGACAGAGATGGCCTGCACCTGTCACCCCTGGGATTCTGGATACTGGCTAAGGGTCTTGCTGTACCTATAGTGCCTTTTTTAGGCAAGGTTCAAATGACAAATTCACCACCATAACAGGAACAGGCAAGCAAAATCTGAGGGTAATGCTACTCAATGCTAGAAGTCTAAATCTCAAAATGCACTCACTCCAGGCACTCCTTAAAATGGAGAACATCGATATCTGTGCAGTGACTGAGACTTGGTTCAAGGCTCTAGATAACACTCCTACATTACCAGGCTGTAACTCATACCACACTTTTCTGCCATTTAACCTGGATCAGAACACCAAAGGTAGAGGTGTGTCCATATTCATTAAGGATATCCACACCTCCAGGCTAGTTGTGCAGCATAATGCATCCGAGGTTATCCAAGTACAACTAACTCTGGGAAAAACTGTAATCCAAACTGTAGCTTGCTACAGATCCCCCACCATGCCCCAGGATTCCCACTCCTCTTTTCTTGATATACTGGAAAATATTAGGGTTCAAACAAACACACTAATAATGGGTGATTTCAACTACCCCACCATTAACTAGGAAAACCACTCATGTACCAACTCCTTTGCTCAACGCTTTCTGGAATTCATAAATTCCAATGCCCTGGATCAACTTATCCACACCACCACCAGAGGCAACAATATCCTAGACCCAGTCATTACAAAAATGAGTGACCAGTGTTCCACACCTGAAGTCAACTCCTCGTTGGTCAGATCCGACAATAAGTTAATCACCCTAGATATCTGCATCCCGCCCCCACCCACCATTAAGGAAACCGCAGTAAAAAATGTCTCCAAAGCCAACTTCATGCTTCTTAAGACATAAGTGGTGAACTTCATGACACCTATGCAGATGGACAATACAGTTACGACTGCTGAATCCTAAACAAATGCACTCTATAAGCAATCTGATGATCCCCTGCCATAATCAAACTCTACAATAGAAGGAAGAAACTGTTGCAAAAGAGAGTAAAATCTCATGAGTGGAGGAGCTCCCTGGTCAGCCTTAGTAAGAAGCTGAGATCCCTTATAAGATCCTCCAAAGCTAGCTACAAAAACAAAATCACCACTGCTTCTAAGGGCAACCACAAAGCATTCTATAGCTATGTCAAGACGGCAACACCCAGATCAGCTCTGAGTTACAGCACAACAGCACGAAAATTACAGAACCAACTGATATTGCCAACATCCTGGCAGATAGGGTCAGTGCTAACTTTACCCCCCTCTCACTCCCTAAAGGGCCCATATCTATACAGGAAGAATGCAGAGTCCCTGTAATCACATCTATGCAGGTAAAAAGCTGCACTCTCTAAAACCAAAAACACAGCATCCATGGGACCAGACAACATCCCAGGCTGCGTTTTACACAAACCTCAGAACGAACTGGCTCCCCACCTAAGCACCATGTTCAATCAAAGTCTCACGTCAGGCTTTGTGCCCACTGAATGGTTCACAGCAACAGTTATCCCACTCCACAGAGGGGGAGCCACCACTGATTCTGGGAACTATCACCCTATTAGCTTGATGAGCCTGGTCTGCAAGGCCATGGAATGTATCATCATGGAACTCATAAACAAAGACATTGGTAACCTCCAAACTCTGGACCCCATCCAGTTCGAGTTTGTGAAATGCAGATCATGCCTTCTGAACCTGATTGACTTCATTGAGGTAGTCACCAAAGCCGTAGACAAGGGTAAGGTGGTTCACACAGCCTATCTTGACCTCACCAAGCCTTTCGTCACCATCCCCCATTCTGAAATTATAGCTAAACTCACTAAACTATGTATAAATCCCTAAGTCACAAGATGGGTTGCCAAATGGCTCACTGACAGAACCCACATTGTAAAAGTTGCAGACTCCAAATCTGACTTCAAACTAGTGACAAGTGGAGTACCACAGAGTTCAGTTCTGGGACCTCTCCTGTTTGGTATCTACTTTTCTGAAGTACAGGCTAACACAGAAGGCCTCTGGCTAATGAAGTTCACAGATGACTACAAACTAGAAGCCATAGTCGAGTCCCCAAATGATGTGGACATCCTACAGAAGGGCCTCACTGAGACAGATCCCTGATGTCAGAGGCATGGCCTTAAGCTCAATGCCAAAAAGTGCACTGTCACCCCCCTTTGGCAAAAACTCTGTACCCATGAACTACCCCATAAACGGCAGTTTACTTAATGCCGAATGTGAGATAAGGGACCTTGGGACCCAGGTGGACAGTAGTCTCTACTTTGATAATCACATCGCCACAGTAGTCAGGAAATCCTTCTACATGGCACGCCTCATCACAAAAGGGTTCTCATCCAGGAAAAAAGAGGTAATTGTTCTCTTCTACTCGGCACTCATTAGACCAATTATAGAGTACAATGCCCCTTTTGGAATGTACCTCAAAAGACATCTGCAGCAGCTGGAAAGGCCACGGAAGTACCTCACAAAGAGGATTAATGGCCTCAAATAGATGCCCTACACTGACTGTCTCAAAAAACTCCAGCTTTACTCTGTAGTATATCGCCTACTCCGAGGAGATCTCTGCCTAACATATAAAGCTATGTTAAACCTAGAGCTGTTGACATGCTACACCTAAAGAAATCCCAATCCCTCCAAGCCATGCTGTAGGGACCTAAGCCTTGTCATCACAATAAACAGGACATGCTGGAGGGATAGATTCCTGTCCCAGAGACTTCCTATACTCTGGAAGAAGCTACCCATCTATGTCAGGCAAGGTTCCTCATTAGTACTCTTCAAGAAAAATCTTGAGGAGTGGATGGGAAATAGGAAATATGCCCCGGGGATAACTTCTGTGGCTCTTCTCGACAGGGGAACAGGAAATTAACTTTCTTGGATGGCGTAACCAGGGAACCTTGTTGGCTAGACTTACTTAGGCCCTTGGGCCAATAGCCTAGTACCTACCTATGAACCTATGACAACTACCATGCAAAGTAAGCACATATGCATGGACACACATACACACACACACACACACACACACACACACACACACACACACACACACACACACAGACACACACACACACACACACACACACACACACACACACACACACACACACACAAACACACACACACAAACACACACAAACAAACACACACACACTCACACATATACAGCGTTTACTGAGTTCTTTTTCAGATGCTTATTTATATAGGGGGCTGGCTTATCAAACATAAAAATAAAGGGTACATCAAACTGAAAAATGTTGACTGGATGGTAGGTGAGTACTAGAGATTAGAGAATAAGGCACTGGACCTCAGGGATGTGTCTGCCAAATATGGAGTGGAAATGGATTAGCAAGGGCACGAGTCTATGATCAGTAAGGATGTGCTCTCACAACCAAAAGGAGAGGTCCCACTATGCATTAAATAACCTGATATTGAGAGCCTAACCTATGAGCTCTGGTATGCAAAACTCTGGTGAACCCTGCACCCAGCATCAGAGAGAAGGCCTGAGGAAAATAGCCCTTAATGCTCTCATTCAGCACCTACTTGGGACTTGACAGATTGCTCCCTGAATGGAGCCCACCAAGGGTAAAATCTAGTTAGAGATGCTCACCTTCTGCAATGCATATCTCGATCTGGCTACCAACCGCACACCTTTCATACTACTTTTTATCTTCTGAAGTGGATCACAGGACAGTCCTAGTAAAGTTTAATTTGGACTTAGAGAATGAATCAAGTTTATAGTGCTTTGTAAAAGTATATACAGAGGACCAAGTAGCAGCTTCTAAAATACTTCTAGAATCCAACTCTTTCCAAAACATTAAAGATGAAGCCAAGGCGCTGTTAGAGAGGGCCTTGACCCTACCTGAAATACATTAGTTATAGTGAGTAAAATAAAAAGGTAATAGCCCTAGACAACCATTTAGAAATAGTCTGTTTTGACACAGGTTAATTGTTCTTACCTTCACAAGAAATAAACAATCAATCCGTATACCTGAGAGATATAGTTCTGTCAAGATAGTACCTATGTTGTCTGTGGAAATCCAGGGTATGTAGTATCCTTTTTCCCTCAGTTTTAGATTCAATAAAGAAAATTTGTAGATGGATAGGTTGGCTTAAAATAAACTTGGATTCCACTTTAGGCATAAAAGAAAGATCATTCTCAAAAATAATCCTTATGAAAAATGAGATAGGGCTTACTCACCATAAGAGCTTGCAACTCAGATACCCTTCTTGTAGAGGTCAGAGCAATCAGTAAAACAGTTTTTCATGCTAAGAACCTTAAATCACCCAGATTAACTGGTTCAAATGAAGCAAATGTCAGCTTCTCTAGCACAAAATTAAAATCCCAAGGAGGAGTCATTGGTTTACTTGGTGGTCTCTTATGCAGAACCCCTGTCAAGAACATTTTTACATCAAACTGCCTTGAAAGAGGAGGATCAATGGGGAGACATGCTGAAATGGACAATAAATTAACCCTAACAGAAGAACATGAAGGGCCAGAGGATAGTAACTCACAAAAATATTGTAAAACCAGAGAACAACTAGCCCTGAATGGGTGCTGGTTATGTTGTCGGCACCAAAAAGAAAACATTTTCCATTTGCTAATATATGATTTTCTAGTAACAGGGTTTCTTGCCTCCATTAGTACCTGTTGCACATCTTTAGTAAACAGGTGCCTAAAGGAAATTAAGATCTTATCATCCAGACAGTCAATTGAAAATGACTGATGTTGAGAGTGTATCAAACACCCCTGTTCTTGTGTGAGTATCTCCAGTCTGTGAGGAAACTTGTGGTAATTCCCTGGCCATTTTCAAAAGAAAGAGAACCACAGTTGCCTATGCTAGAAGAAGTCACCACAATGAACCTGGGTGATTCCTTCTGATTCTTCAGAAGGTCCCTGGATACTAGTGGAAAGGGTGTAAAAGCATACAGGAACATACCTGTCTAAAGAAAATAAAAAAGGTATCTTTCTTCCAGGCCTTCTTGCATAGAGTCTTGAAACAGAGTCTTGCCAGTTGATTGTTCAAAGAGGAGGCAAAAAGGTCAACTTGAGGAACTCTCCAAAGATGGATCAAATGTTGGAAGACCCCCTGGTCTAGTTTCCAGCCCCGAGTGTCTGCCCTGTTCCTGCTAAGCGTGTCTGCCACACAGTTTTGGTCTGACAGAATGTAGGATGCCTGGACAATGAGATTGGGCTATGATGCTATGTGAGATTGTGCTGTGATGCTATATCCCAAGCTAACATGGCTATTCTGCAAAGTGGCTATGACCTAGTTTCCCCTAGTTTGCTGATGTAACACATGACTGTTGCACTGTCTGAAACCACTTTGAAGCAGTCTCAGGGGCCAAAGATGGTTCAGAGAGTTGAGTGCCTTGATCAGGCCAAGCATCTCCTAGATATTTATGTGCATGAATCTATCCTCAGTGTCCCACACCCTTGACTTATATCCCTCGTGAAACTGATCCCCAAACAAAGTTCAAAGCATCTGTGGTGACTGACTTCTTTTGAGCAGGGAGAAAGAAAGGAGGACTAAGATTTAAGGATATCTGTTGTCTCCACCAAAAGATTTTTCTTCTGACAAACCCCATCACTGGGATTTAAAAAGATAAATGGTGTTGATGCTGGGACCAAAGAGATTTTAGAGACCGCTGTATCTTTCTCATGTGGAGTCATCTATCATGAGAGTTATAGATGCCATGAAACCCAAAATCCTGAGGCATTCCCTCACAGTGACTGAAGTCTGACTGGAAAACCTTAGATACAGCTCTAAATAAGGACTTATTTTCCTGTAGAAGAAAAGTTCTTGGTGTCTAGCTGACATCCAAGGAACATAATCCTGTGTGATGTAGTCAAGAAAGACTCTTGATTGTTCTCTTGGAATTCCAGCTTGTGTAAGCAATCTCTCACTCAAGACTAGATAAGCTAGTCATCTAAAAATGGAAAAACATTGATCCCTGTAGCTTGTATTGATCTATACTTGGAACTAGACACTTTGTGAACACTCTCAGTGCAGTTGATAGTCCAGAGGTTAAGGTAGAGAACTGATAATGTGACCCAGACATACAAAACCTTAAGAAATGTAAGTCTGAATGAATAGCGATGTAATGGTAAGCATCTTTTAAGTCGAGTATTACCAGGAAATTTGAAAGAGGAAGAATAGGTAACAGTTTGCAAAGTGACAGCATTTTGAATTAGGGCACTATTACTAACAGGTTTAGGAAAGAAAGATTGAGAACTGGTCTCCAAGCATTTTCTTTCTTTAGCACTCGGAACATTCTTGAATAAAAAACATTCCCCACTTGGGAAGGAGGAAATGGTTCTATCTTTCCTTGGGACAGTATATGATGAAAAACAGGTGGAAACAAAAGAGTCTGAGAAAAGGAGGAATTTCCTCTCACTGCCATCAGTAACCTTGATGATAGAAATGCATTATCCATTTGTCTGAAGCAATCTGCTGCTAAAGAGAAAAATGGAGATTAAGACTTCTGGAAGAAAAAAAGGGGGCCAAGATGGGATTGGGTCACAAGGTCTCTTAAATAGTAATTCGGAAATATTAGACTGTTCTTGGTTTTGAGAGGTTAGATACCTCTTTTTGAAACTCCACTGTCATTCTTCCTTAAATGTCTGTTTACCTGAATTCTGTTGAGAATGTTTGTTATGTTTTCTGCCAAAAGAAGAGAAAGAAAATCCTTTGGACAATTTGAAAAAGCAGAGGTCAAAAATCTTAACCCTGGATCAGCTTCTCTCTTTTTTTGATCACATCTGCAGCATAGGGGCCAAACACTAAATCTATATCCAAGGGAGAATTTAAAATCTCATTTTAACATCATCAATGCTTGCATTCTCTTTCCAACAAAATATAATTGTCACAGATTTATGCTGATCTCATCTCAGGTGGTGGGTAGTTTCACCACTGGTCACTGCGGGGAAATCTTTTTTGACCTCCAAACTGTTAGCAATGGTGACTACAGATGCCTCCTCTTTCTCTGGGAGTGGGGGGAGGGGGACATTATGAGAAAAGGGTGATACAAAGTCAAAGGTCAAACATAGAAGCCAATTCAAACATAAATGTCTTGGAGTTGAGGGTGATTCTCCTTTGTGTTGCAAGAAGTTCAGGACAAGAATGTGGGGCTCACAGACAGACCCAGGCATTGTGCCTGTCACTTTTATGATGTTAAAAAACCTTATGATCAGATAAAGAGCATGAGGTGACCTTCATAACTATGATTTCCCCTGATAATATAGAAGAGAGTATGATTTACTGAAAAAGTGCATTGTCCCTCATTATTGACTGTTCTATTGATTTACTTGCTCTGAATTCATTACCTAGCTAGCTGTTGGAAAAAGTAATGTATTTTTACACTGTAGTAAGCACTTGTTTTTTACAACAAGAGGTCAATGGATTTTCTATCTAGTACAGTGGGAAGTAGCCTGGTCTGTTTAGGTTGGGGAAAGACATGAGATTTTTGCATGTAGTTTTATTGGCTGAAGGGCTTATTAATCAGCTTATCTTGTTTTTACTGTCTTTATAAAATCTATACAACTGAGTGGCTCTTGGCTTATATATACAAAGGGAAGTACTTTTATTGAATAATCACACTTTTGTAATCTGTTTAAAGTACAGTGCTGTATCTGTAGCTTTACATTTTTTTGTGGTAACATTTTGTATCTTTTAAGTTTGTTTGTGGTAGCACTTCACTCCATACATGCCTTTGCTTTGCTTTTAAATTAGGAGGACTGGGATTATTCATCCAGTGGCAGTAGATGTTTACCTGGTCTGTCTGAGCTAAGAAGCACACAAAAGGGTTCCTTGGCGAGGAGAAGTGACTGGATGGCCTCTTTCAAGGTCTAAAGTCTTTCCTGTGGAACAGAAATTATAAACTGGGCTGTATCTAACTTGCATCCTACACAAGTGAGAATGAGCGAGTGAGTGCCAGACAGGATTTCTAAAGATGGACTGTTATATGAATAACTATAAAACAGAAAGGAAACGTATGTAATGTATAATGCATGAATATGACAAAATATTAATATGGTTTATTTTCTTGTTTATCAATCTATGTGTACCCATGTCTTAAGAGATCATTTAATAACGGTATTTCAAAACAGAAACATTTGCCACATTTATGTAGGCAACTGTGCATGATAAGCGGCCACAGCCAGGATATGTGTGTGATTCACAGACCGCCAGCAGGGAAGGCCAAGCAACATGGCTGCTCACATTGTATACTAATGGTTGTATAATGACATGGGAATGATATCATTAAAAAGGATGATGATGTTTATGAAATGAAGGAATATAACATGGTGGAGTGTTTCAGAAATATATAATATTCATATAGTAGTACACAAAATATAAGGGCTAAAAACTACCATGGCATGTAAGACTAAGCTTCTTAAAATCCTCACAGCTCATTAGGCTGGAAAGTACCTATGGATGTATAACATTTGTAATGTGCAAGGCAATTACAAGTCAGTTTGACCACAGTGAAATTTTGGCCTTAATATAAGGGAGTAACAAAGCTATGTCAGAGGTAGTTGCAGCTTCAGTAAATGTATGTATGCAATAGGCCGTAATTGTTGCTACTAGTCACGGTGGTGCTATTCATCCTCCTATGACATGCTATGCCATCTGAACACTTAAACATTTCATGCCCTTGACAATACTAACATTGTAGACTAGTACCGTTTGGCTGGGGAGACCATACAGGAGCTAGTAGACATGTGTTGCCTCATCTGCAGGCCTACAGATGTGTTGCCCTCATCTGCAGGCCTTTGGGTATTGTGGATCATCTATTTCAAAGAATAGATATGTGCAGCTTTATGAATACCAGCTACAGAGACAGTACAGTTGTGTTAGCAAAGTAACCATAACAGTAAATGTTCAAATGGATCATAGCAGCAGTAGTCTTAAGCAATATGGGGTATTCTACCAAGGATTGGACTGAGTCAGCCAACTTTCCAAAGCTTTAGGGCTCCTTCCACATAGCCTAGCTGCTAGCAAGTGCAAGGGATGTAGAGAAAAACAGTGGCTGTGGGGTGGAATACGTCAGAGCTTTCTTGCCTCAGAAGATATACAGGCTAAAGCTCTGTCAGGTAGAAATACACAAAAAAATAACAAATCCCACACCGTGGTGTGAGGCTGCCAGCCCAACTATCTGGACGTTTGTAAATAATCATATGTCATTTGTGAATATTAATATGATTCATAGGCTTGTCTTACAAATGTAAGAGAAGTATATGATATGTGTATATCAAACTACTGGTGCAGAAGGGTGTGTTGAACTGTAGTTATGTACTGAGCTTCAAGAATGTAAACACAGTATACCCTGCTGGAAAAGAGCAGAAATGTGTATAAACTATATGCCTGTGCAAATGTATGTTTTCATAGTAGAAGTTGGAATATACAGGGTTAACTTGCAAAAGTCTAAGAAAATAAGTTGAAAAGTAAAGAGTTTTGTGATGCACTATGTTAGTTAATACAGCAAGAAGACAGGATGTCTACAGCTAGAATTTCTTTCTATTGTCTTGAAACAGAAATAATTACTATGTTTCAAATGCAGTGTTTTTATTGCTCTGTGACTTCCTAGCAGCTGCAAATCTGAGAGATACGTATTTCTGACATAGAGGTGTTAAATTTTAAGTTTCTGCTAGCCTGGGAACTGAAGGCAGGTGACAAATGGTGATGTCATCCTGCTGGCCCAGCAGTAATGTTTTGATATCAATTTAAGGACTATCTCTCAGAGAAAGACTGGGCATTTTGTATCTTGTCTCGAATCTGAAAACATCCATTCAGCACTTCTCATCTGTATTTGCCTTGCTCTGTAAGTAAGACTTAGATCATAGTATCTCTCTTACAGATAGTTAGGAATATAGTAAAGATTAGTTTAGATATTTTCTGTATTTATGTGAGACTGTCCTGCAATGTTGTCTTAAAATATTTCCTGTGATTCTGAACTCTGTTGTCACTGTGCTGAGTTATTGAGTATTGTCTTGTTCTTTTATTATTTATCATTAAATATATTTAAACCTTTTAATTGTGGTTGGCTTGTTTAGCGATATTTAAGCTCTTAGAGTACTTGCATATATATTTGGTGACACTGTAGAGGCCACTCATAAATAGCCTTGCAAGTCTTGGTCACACTTACCATTTAGATAATAGTAACATTACACAGTAGAATTGGTCACCCTTTGCAAGGGCTTATAGTAGCTAATAAGTAAGGGTGGTTGGTGGCAGTGATAACTACCTTATAGTCTGAGCAGAAGGGGGCATAGCTAGTAAACCTGTGCCAGCCTTCCCAGTTGTGTCTGTCTGTATACAAATCAAATCTGAAAGTGTGTGTGTGTGTGTGTGTGTGTGTGTGTGTGTGTGTGTGTGTGTGTGTGTGTGTGTGTGTCACTACTTGGGTAGGGACACGAAGCATTGGTTGGACAGAGAGGGTGCTGGAGGTTTTGACTTAACCACTCGGCTGAGATCTTAACCCTATAGCTGTGCCAGTGGGGAGTCTTATTGGGGATCTGGACAGAGAGGGAGAAACCAGCCCCAGACTGACTGTGATCTCTGTGTGCTCTTAAGGGAAACTGTACTTTACTGTGTGTGTACTTGTCATCCTTCCAATGCGCATGTCCCTCACTGGTGGTGAGGATTGAAGCTCCTTGATTACTGGGCCAGTGCAGGGGCATCACACTTGGTAAAAATGTAGCAAACACAGGGGGATGGACAGAGGAAGGCATATAGGTTCATAGGTAGATACTAGGCTACCTGCACTAATGCATTTATAAGCCTAGCCCGAGTGTATTTGGCTTTCACCTCCCTATTAGATTAGCCTACTGTGCCTCTGTATAGTAGGTCACAGAAGGTAGCCCTTTAAGATTAGTTTACTGTGTCTCTGTCGAGCAGGGACACAGAAGAGATCCCAGGGGTGAATTTGCGATTTCCCATCCACGCGTCCAGATTTCGCTTGAAGATGGTCAGCGAGGGGCTATGTCTAACATGAATTGGTATTCTATTCCAGAGTGAGGGGAGCCTATGGGAAATGAATCTGTCCCTCCAGCATGTCCTACTTATTTTTGTGCTGAGGTGTAAGTCCCTGGAGCGTGTAGCTCTAAGGGATTTGGATTTTTTGAGGTGGAGCATGTCCATTAATTCTGGGTTAGACATGGCTTTGTACGTCAGGCATAGATCGCCTCTGAGTAGGCGGTAAGCAACTGAGTAGAGCTGGAGTTTCTTTAGTCGAGCTGCATAGGACATCTGTTTGTAGCCCATGATCCTCTTGGTGAGGTACGTTTGGGGTCTCTCCAGTTGCTGCAGGTGTCGGGTAAGGTACATCCCAATAGGGGCATTGTATTCAATTATGGGCCTGATGAGTGAGAAGTAGAGGGGCACAATGACCTCTCTTGATCTAGATGTGAACCCTTTCGTGATAAGGTGGGCTGTATAGAAGGTCTTTCTAACCACTTTGGCAACGTGATTATCAAAGGAGAGATTACTATCTACGTTGGTCCCCAAATCTCTAATTACTTCTTCTGTATTTAATGGATTACCACCTATGTGGTAATTTGTGGGCACTTTGTTTTTCCCAAAGGGGATGACTATGCACCTTTTAGCATTTAGCTTGAGGCCGTGGTTCTGGCACCAAGCATCCATCTCCGTGAGACCCTTTTGGAGGATGCTTGTGCCAGCTGAAGAGTCGATTATGGCTCCCAGTTTGCAGACATCTGCGAACTTTGTCAGCCATAGTCCCCCCGTGTTAGCCTGAACCTCAGAGAAGTATATACTGAATAAGAGAGGTCCCAGAACTGAGCCTTGTGGGACGCCATTTGTAACTGGTTTGGATTCGGACGTGGCACCTGCGATTCTGACCATGTGGGTTCTATCCTTGAGCCAGTTCGCAACCCATCTTGTGATATAGGGGTTGATATTTAAGCTGGTAAGCTTATTTATGATGCCCGAGTGGGGTATTGTGTCGAAGGCTTTTGTGAGGTCCAGGTACGCTGTGTGGACTACCTTGCCCTCGTCTATGGCTTTGGTAATGGTTTCAAAGATAGATCATATAAAGTTCCTCAGTCTTACAAATTTTTTATTGCTACTGCAGCAGTGCTCTATTTGAACACATGTTCCACCTCAAAAAATCCAAATCCACCAGAGCCACGAGAGCAAGAGACTTAAACCTCAACACGGATATAAATAGGACGTGCTGGAGGGACAGATTCATCACCCAGAGACTCCCTACACTATGGAACAGAATCCCAGTCCATGTGAGGCAGAGCCCCTCACTGACTCTGTTCAAGAGAAATCTTGACGAGTGGATGGGAGATCGTAGGTTTACCCCGGGAATCATCTTTGTATCACTGCTGGACAGAGGCACAGCAAACTAATGGGTATAGTATTCTCATACTAAGGGGTGGTGAAAGCCACACACACTCTGGCTAGGCTTATAAATGCCCTAGGGCAGATAGCCTAGTATGAACCTATGAACATATGAACCTATGTTGTTATGTTAAGTTTGATTACACAGCTATATGATGTTCATCATTAGATCATTGCTGCAGTAGCCTTAAGCAATACAGGACAAATACCATAGTTTATTGAGTAAGGAAGGAGGAACCTAGATCACAGTCCAGGATCCCTTGGAGAATAGTCCTAGCAAATCTTATCTAGAGAACGATTCTAGTTTGCCATGCTTGGTAAAAATGTGCACAGAAGGCCAAGTTGCTGTCTGTAGTATGTTTCCAGAGTCCACCCTTTACCAAAAAGCCACATAAGTACACAGAGATTTAGTACAGCAGGATCTGACTTTGCCTGGAAGTGTCTTGTTATGGTGAGAAACTACAGACATCTATACAGACAAGCCACGCTGCTTCGCAAGGGACGGCTTGCACCTGTCACCCCTGGGATTCCGGATATTGGCAAAGACTCTTGCCACCCCCATAGTGCCTTTTTTAGGCAAGGCTCAAATTCTAAACCTACCACCCTAGAACACAAAAAGGAAAAACTAAGGGTAATGCTGCTCAATGCCAGAAGTCTAAATCTCAAAATGCACGAGGCCCTTCTCAGTATGGAGAACATCGATGTCTGTGCTGTGACAGAAACCTGGTTCAAGGCTCCTGAGAGCACCCCAGCGCTATCAGGTTTTACCTCATATCATGCGTCCTGGCCCCAAAATCCGGACAATACCAAGAAAGGAGGAGGGGTATCCATATTCATCAAGGACACCCACACCTCAAGACTGGTGGCAACGCATGATGCATCGGAGACCATCCAGGTGCAATTAACCGTAGGCAAGACTGCTCTGCAAATTGTAGCATGTTACAGGCCACCCTCACAAACTCAGGAACCTCACATGGCCTTCCTGAAAACACTAGAGGGATAAATGTATCACCAAACACCATCATACTAGGTGACTTCAATTACCCTAATATAGACTGGGAACACTACTCAAGCCCAAACACCCTAGCCCAAAAGTTCCTGGAATTCATAAACTCAAATGCCATGGAACAACTAGTCACCATCCCCACAAGAGGAGATAACATACTTGATCTCATCATCACGAACATGGGAGCACAATGTTCAACACCGAAGTATACCCCTCACTGGTGAGATCAGATCACAAACTAATCTCGCTGGAGGTCCTCATCCCACCCCACCTGAAAAAAAAAGACCACAGTAAAGAACTTCTCGAAAGCCGACTTCACACTTCTAAAGACTAGTGTGGTCTCCTTTAAGGCCCCGAACCGAAAACAGTACTCAAGCCGCTGAATCACTTACAAATGCCTTCTACCAGCACCTGCAGGACTGCATGGATAAGGCAATCCCAAGTAAAACAAAGACTCTTTGTACCAAAGGCAAGCGTCCAGTCTGGTGGACCCCAGCCATAAACAAACTCTACAACAAAAGGAGGAAGCTACTACAAGATAGAGCAAAATCCTTAAAAGGTAAGACACCCTTGATCGCTATAAGTAAAAAACTAAGAGCTCTCATAAAATCATCCAAAGCAAATTTCGAGGGAAAAATAGCTAAAGACTCAAAAGACAATCATAAGGCCTTCTTTAGCTATGTTAGAAACCTAGGAGGAAACTCCCAGATATGCTCAGAACTAGTTCAAAATGATGTGAAGATTACTGATCCTACAGACATTGCCAACATACTGGCTGACAGGTTCAGTGCAAACTTCTCCCCCCCCTGCCGCCAAAAGGAGAGATATCTATACGAAACGATTGCAGCCCCCGAAACATCTCCAGCGCCCAAGTGAGAACTGCTCTCTCCAAAGCAAAATACACAGCATCCATGGGACCTGATGGTGTCCCCGGCTGTGTGCTCCACGAACTCAATGAGGAATTAAACCCACAGCTAGGACAGCTGTTTAATCAAAGTCTTACCTCTGGATACGTACCCAGGAGTGGCGCACTGCAACTGTGGTCCCACTTCACAAAGGCGGTGCCTCCACCGACCCTGGAAATTACCGCCCATTAGCTTGACAAGCCTTATCTGCAAAGCCATGGAGAGGATCATAATGGACCTCATAAATAAAGACATAGGGAATTTGCAGACTTTGGATCCAACCCAGTTTGGCTTTGTCAAAGGCAGATCATGCCTTTTAAACTTGGTTGACTTTTTCGAAACAGTCACCAAAGCCATTGATGAGGGAAAGGCAGTCCATACAGCCTACCTCGATCTGGCTAAGGCCTTCGATACAATACCCCACTCGGGTATCATTGAAAACTCATCAGCTTAAATGTTAACCCATACATCACAAGATGGGTTGCAAACTGGCTGAGTGACAGAACCCACAGGGTCAGAGTTGCTGGCGCCATGTCAGACTCAAAGCCTGTCACAAGTGGTGTCCCACAGGGCTCAGTCCTGGGCCCACTCTTGTTTGGCATCTACTTTTCCGAAATACAAGCAAACACAGGAGGGTTATGGCTGACAAAGTTTGCAGATGACTGCAAACTCCATAGTAGAAAACACATCTGACACAGATATCCTTCAGAAGGGTCTCACAGAAACGGATAACTGGTGCCAGAGCCACAGCCTAAAGTTAAATGCCAAAAAATGCATAGTCATACCCTTCGGGAAAATCAAGGTTATCCCTAGCTACCAAATAGGTGGCAATCCACTGAGCACAGAAGAAGTTATCAGGGACCTGGGGACCCAGGTTGATAGTAGTCTGTCATTCGACACCCATGTAGCTAAAGTAGTCAGGAAGACTTTCTACATTGCCCACCTTATCATGAAGGGATTCTCATCTAGATCAAGGGAGGTCATAGTCTCCCTTTACTCATCACTCATCAGACCAATGATTGAGTACAATGCCCCATTCGAATGTATCTGACCCGACACTTGCAGCAGCTGGAGAGGCCACAAAGTTCCTCACCAAAAGGATAAAGGGTCTCAAAATCTGTCCTATGCTGCCCGACTGAAAGAACTCCAGCTCTATTCAGTTGCTCAGAGGTGGCCTTTGGCTAACATACAAGCCCCTGGCAAACCCAGATTTGATGAATATGCTTCACCTCAAAAATCTAGATCCATCAGAGCCACAAGGTCGGAGACTTAAACCTCGACACGGCTATTAATAGGACGTGCTGGAGGGATAGATTCATCACCCAAAGACTCCCTATGCTGTGGAACAAAATCCCGGTACATGTGAGGCAGAGCACCTCGCTGGCCTTGTTCAAGAGAAATCTTGACCAATGGATGGGAGATCGCAGATATACCCCAGGGATTACCTCAGTGTCACTGCTCGACAGAGGCACAGCAAAATAATGGGTATAGTTCCCCATACTAAAGGGGTGGCGTAAGCCACAAAACGATGGGCTAGGCTTGTAAATGCCCTCGGGCAGATAGCCTAGTATGAACCTATGAACCTATGAACCTATAAATGATCACTGTGGCAGCAGCCTTAGCTATGTGGGTTATATCCTGTATAAGATATAACAACTGTCCAGCTTCCAAAACTTCACAGCATCTTCCATTCACCCAAACCATTAGTTAGCTTGAGCTGACTAAAAAAGACGGGTTTGGGATCCAAGGCCTTACAAGCTTTCATGCCAAATGTGAGTGAGAGGTTAAGCCCTGAGATGACATTGATATGAAAAGCATTACCTCCCTAAATAAAAACTCTTCACCCCTATCAAGTGTTTCTATCACCCCCATAATAACACCCAATCCTAGTAATTCAGCAAACAGGTTAGACCAAAACCAATATTTTCTATACACACTACCACTTCCTTTAGTCCTCCCCAGCATCCCCACTTGAACCTAATTTACTCCCTATATCTATTGCTAGCAACTTTCACTTAGGACCTGTCTCCACATCAATGATAAAAAAACTTCTACTGAAATTCAAATCTTGCTCCAATGCAGCTGACAACCTCCCACCTGAATACCTAAAGATAGTTGTGAATGTCATAGCAGTCACCATCCTTTTCAATAGATCAGTATCTAAATCCTGTGTACCCTCACTGTGCAAAAAATTCAGCAAATGCGTATATGCAATAAGCCATAAGTGTTGCTACTAGCCACGGTGATGCTAGTTGTCTTCCTTTGAGGCACAGTACCATCTGAACACACTAAACATTTCATGCCCTTGATAATACCAGCATTGTAGACTAGTACCGTGCCCTTATCTGCAGGCTTCTGGGAATTATGGAACACCTATCTCAGTGAATATTAAGGTATGAGTGGCTTTATGAAAATAACCATAAAGGTGACATCTCAGCTGACATATTTAACTTTTGGCCTACTGCAATATTATCACCATTGTCAAAAATTCTTGAAAGATGTATTACTAAGCAAATGCTTTACTGTTTTCTACAAGAGCTGCTTTTAACATCCACCCAACATGGATTCCGGCCAACACACGGTACCATTACTGCCCTACTATCATTCACTAACACCATAAACAAATACAGGGACTCAAGCAAACCTGCTTCCTCTTTATTCCTTGAGCTGTCAAAAGTTTTCAATACAGTTGCTTATCCTAATCTCCTGTATAAACTGTCTCAACTTGGCCTATCCCCATCTTCATTACTGTGGTTCAATAGCTATTCATCTGACAGGCTCCAGTCTGCAAAAATAGCAGAATACTCTTTCTCCATACTTTTTTTTAATTTCTACAAATCTTTTGGATTTCTAACACCATGACAGGAATAGACCCCATTCCTAAGTCAAAGTACAATTAAAGTTCATGAAATTAGTATTATTTCACTCTTTGATGTCAGCCAGTAGTGCTCTTCACAGCACCCGCAATGTGCTCAGTAATGACTCCTTCTGCAATTTGTATGGCGTTACATATATTGGTAACATATGTAAATATGATTGTAGACTCTTTTTTTTATAAGACCCATTGCTCCTACTACTATTGGTTCATAGGTTGGTACTAGGCTATCAGCCCTAAGGCCTATACAAGCCTAGCCATAACAATTCCCTGGCTATTTCTTCCCACAATATTTGGGTATCTTTCCTCCACATTGCTCTTGTTTCTGCCCGCAAATCCTGATATTTTATGACTTTGCATCTCTCTGGATGCAGGACACTTTAGTCATTGGGTGTGGTGATTTCAATGATCAATGCTACTTTTGTCTTTTTTTCCTGGACCACTATATCTTTTAGTTATGTACTCACCATAACTTTAGATGTTTGGGATCCATCTCGCCTACATTCAGTACTGATGGGCTCGGAGCCGATCCTCGGCTCCAACTCGGCACGCTATGCTATAGAGCGAAGCCTCTCATTGGCTGAGCTACTCCTTATCCCAGGATGCACCACCACTAATCCCCCAGATCTTGTTTGTCCGCATTCATGCACACACACATAACTTGTTTATATAACATTGCCAGATGTTTCAAGATGAAACAATAGAATTCGGACCGTCCGATTTCTTCTAATCTCCAAGGCAGGGGGATGGAGGGTGGGTTATTGGGAATGTAGGCGAGATGGATCCCAAACATTTAAAGTTATGGTGAGTACATAACTAAAAGATGTTATGTGATCCTATCTCGCCTACATTCAGTACTGATGGGACAGCGTCCCTAGCACCTAAATCCTGGGTGGCTCACTGGAAAACACTCCTGAGCACTGTGGAACCAAATGACGCTCGCCCCCGAGATGCCACATCCAATTTGTAGTGGAAATGAAAGTATGCGGGAAGACCATGTAGCAAGTGTCACTAATGGCAAGCTTAGAATGGAATGCTATTGAAGTAGCCATAGCTCTTGTAGAGTGAGCTTTGACAGAGGTCGTAAGCTCTTTATTAGAAGAGGAATAAGCTTGACTAATACAGTCCCTGATCCATTTGGCAATAGTGACCTTTGTGACGGCTTTGCCCAATTTATTATCCGAAAAGGACACAAACAATTGATCTGTTTTCCTTGTTTGTTTGGTCCTGTCTCAATAAAAAAGTAATTGCCTGTGGACATCCAATGTGTGGAATATGTATTCCACTTTGTTAGAGTACTTTGGAAAGAAAACTGGAAGTTCTAATGACTGTTGTAGACACAAACTGGAACAAACTTTAGGGACAAAGGATGGATTAGGCCTGAGAGATACTCTATCTGTGTGAAAAACCAGGAACGGTGGTTTTACAGATAGAGCTTGAAGCTCTGAAACCCTTCTGGCAGAAGTAATAGCAACCAGAAAAGCAGTTTTCCAAGATAGAAATTTCAAATCATATGTTGCTGCCGGTTCGAAGGGGGAGGAAGTTAAGGCACGTAACACCACATTGAGATCCCATGGAGGAGCAGGATGAGAAATCGGAGGTCGTAAAAGCGCAGCACCTTTCATGAAGGTCTTACACAATCTGTTGCTCATTAAAGGTGGGTTTATAGATTCATGAAAATTGGAAATAGCTGCCAATTGAACCTTGATGGTAGAGATTGAAGAACCTTGATTGAATAGGGAAGTTAGGAATTTTAGGACTTCCGATACAGGAATAGTGATGGGATCCAGACCCCGGAGTTGAGCCCAAATAGCAAATCTCTTCCATTTGCTGCTATACAATTTCTTGGTGGCAGACTTGTGGGCCGAAGATAAAATATGTATGACTTCCGGGTCTAAGGTATGATTCCTGACTATAGTCGGAAGAGGAGGAGCCAAGCTGTTAACTTCAAAGTGTGAAGGGACTGGTGGAGTAGTCCCGACTGATGAACTAATAGGTCTGGGATCTGGTCCAGGAACCATGGACCGTCCAGTGCATATTTCCGAAGATAGGGGAACCATACCTGACGAGGCCAGTAAGGAGCAACTAGGATCATTTTGCTCCCCAAGTGAGACGCCTTTTGGATCACTCTGGGAAGGACGGGAACCGGGGGGAAGGCGTATAGCAAGCCGGTGGGCCAAGGATGGGCTAGTGCGTCCATAGGGCTCTCCCACGGAGCTGGAGTGAGGGAGAAGAACTTTTTGCACTTCGCGGAGTTACAAGGAATTCCCCATTTGCTGAAAATCTGAGATGCCACTGTATTGTTCAGAGACCAGTCCCAAAAACACTCGTACAATAACAATAGCTGTTAAAACAGCTTTTTGGGTAAGAACAGAGAATTTCCTGACAGGAAACTTTAGAAAAAAAACAGCACTTAGCTCAGCCAAGTTTGAGACCACGTCCTAGCTTGTAAGCGGCAAACGAGATCTGGGGGATTAGTGGTGGTGCATCCTGGGATAAGGAGTAGCTCAGCCAATGAGAGGCTTCACTCTATAGCATAGCATGCCGAGTTGGAGCCGAGGTTCGGCTCCGAGCCCATCAGTACTGAATGTAGGCGAGATAGGATCACTTAACATCTGGTTTTCTAGCATCTATCTTTTGAACTGTTGGTAATGGATGATCCCATGTGATGTAGACTTCATCATTTTCTATGATGCTTTATGGCTCATGTTTCCAGTGTTTTTCAGCCACTTCAGCACCATAATTTTTGCACAATCCCTAGTGCAACAATCTTGCCACATTATTATGCTTTTCAATCCACAGTCCTTCTGCCATTAGTATGTCACAATCAGCAACAAAGTATGCAACTGTTTCCAATTCTGTTTTACAAAACTTACATTCGCCTGTTTCTCCCACATGTTCAATGGACTTTGTAAACCAATGTGTACGTAGCCCACTATCTTTTGCCACCAATATTAACCATTCATCTCTTGGTTTGAATTCGCTTCTCCTTAACCATTCCTTCATTCATTCCTGATCAACATGAGGTTCTTCCAGAAGTTTTCCATACTTGCAACTATATTTATGCATTTTCCACATTGCTTGCCTTCTCAGCTGATCCTTCACCTTATATTCATTTTTTTGTTTTTTTGCCACATTCAGTTGCTGCCTGATTTTTATATACTTGTGGTTTGATTTCCATTCCTGCTTGATGCCGATATGCTTCTGCTAGTCTAAGCAGGGAAGTCATCTTAAGATTTATTTCCTCATGTTTCAAAACTTTCACTACATTTGGGTCTTGTGAAGTAAGCAGATATGTGTGTAGTCCCACGATTGTAGATGTATACATGCACTCAATTTCAAGTTGACCCATCCCTCCTTCAGAGAGGGAAATATGTTGGTATTCACTAATTTTTATAAATCATTTGGTGAGCATGATGCATTCTTCTTGTTCTCTTATGTAATTTAGCCAACACATTTTGGGGCCAGCCAATTACTCCAAAGCTGTAAATTAGGACAGGAAGAGCAAATTGGTGTATAGCTTGGATTTTGTTCCTGGATGTCAACACTGTTTTTCAGGATTAATTTAAGTCTTCTAAAGTACTCCTTACTAAGTTATATTTGCATTTGTTTATGCTTTATTGCTGATCCTTCATCAATTCCCAAATATTTATACACTCCCTCTTACTCAAGTTATTTTATATCACATTCTTGTCCCAAACCGATGCTTTCTTGGTGCTGCAGTTTTCCTGCTTTAAAGGTTGCTTTTGCACATTTATCAAGACCAAATGACATTCTTATATCATCTGAAAAAGTTTTGACAACTTGCAGTTGTGCTTTCAGTTCCTCATCTGATGAGCTATACATTTTCAAATCATCAACAAAGAGAAGATCAGAAGTCTTTACACTTCATTGTTTTTAGGAGCCAAATTATAGCCATGGCCTAAGTTGTTAAGTAGACAGCTTAATGGGTTAAGGGCAAGGCAGAATAGCAACGGTGATAGAGCGTCACCATCCCCCTTTGAATTTTTATCCCTGGAATAATAATTTGTCCTTTATCATGGCTTAATTGCAAAGTGGTCTGCCACTGTTTCATGGTCACTGTAATGTAGTTGATCAGTGTAGCATGTATCTTATATATTTTTAAGCACTCTTTTATCCGTGAATGTGGGATACTATGAAATGCTTTTTTGTAGTCAATCCATGCCGTGATTAAATTTTCCCCTTTTTACAGTTCTCCACTATGACTTTGTTTAACAACAAATGATCCTTTGTTCCATATGACTTTCTTTTATTGCCCTTTTGTTCTATTGCCATAATTGGGTTTTCTTCTAAATGACTCTAAACTCTGTCGCATCAATTCTGGTATATAGTTTATACATTGTCAGAAGGCAAGTTATTGGTCTTTAAGTTTTAGGGTAGCTTACAGGTTCACTCTTAAGTAGAAGCATTGTTTTTCCTGTTGTTAGCCAGGTTGGTGTCTGCTCAGGGTGTGCATATAAATAATTCTTACTCATGGCTAAACCTTTGTGCAAAGATATTAATACTTTTAACCAGAAGTTAGGTACTGCATCTGTGCCAGGTGTTTCCCAATTAGAGGCTTTTCTTAACTTTGTTTCAATCTCTCTGGCCATTACTTCATCCCATTTCATATCCTGTACCTTTAAACTTCTACTTTCTTTTACTTCTTCTATCCATTTAGCATCTTTGTTATGTTCCACAGGATCTTCATAAATACTTCTCTAAAATGTATCCATTTCTTCTTTTTTTGGGTGGTCTTTCAATTCCTTTTACTTTGTTTCCCAATTCTCTATAAAACTTTTTGGGGTCATCATTAAATTGCATATTTTGTACTTTTCCTTTATATTTATCTGCATATCTTCTAAGTTGTTACGCTTGTGCTGATATTTTTAGTTCATTTGCGATAGTGCATGACAGATCCTGATCCCTTATAATATTGCGCATTGCTTTTATCATGTCTACCTTTCTGAGTATATTTGTTGATCTGTTCCCTCTTCTACACCCCTCTAACAGTGACACTTCTTGTCTTAATTGCTTTACAGTTTTCTCTGATACTTCCATGATATATTCAATTTCTGCCCTTTCTCTCTCTCACTATCCTGTGTTCTTGCGGTAGAACTATCAGTTGTTAATTATCTGCACAGTAATATATCCTGCTTACTTCTATCATATCACATGGATCTCTATGGACAGTCCTAATTACTATGTTCATTTGCTTCATCAAACTTATGACTTTTTGGGTTTTATTGACCTTCTGCAGTTTATTTCTTTCATTGATCTTAATATGTCTATCTCTATTAAGTCAAGCAACTCTTCTCTTAGCTCATTTTCGTCTAAACTTAGGGTAGATTTTTTTGTTTTCCATTTCCTGCTGGCATTCTATAGAAAGTTCTATTGCACCTTCCTGTGGCACATTCTCTTTAGTTTCATCCTGTGCCATCCATTGCTCTGTCATATGGGAACTCACTGGCATACCACTCCTCAACATTAACTGTGTTAAGAGTTTCCAGTTTCCTGTTCCTTTCCTTGCTGTCCAGCTTCAAGTAAACTTTTATACTGGTTTCCTGTGGAAGGCTCCAAAATATCTTCATATGGCACCTGACCAATTGCTTCCCATTCCACTGGTTTCTCCTTAATTTGGAGGTCCATTGCTCTATCCTGTTGTGGTGCTTTCTGAATTAGATTTTCTACACTGAATCCTTCACTTCGCAGGTACTCCACAACATCAGTTTCTATTTCCTTAACTTCTCCATTACTAATCATTTTTTCTACTTTTCCTCTTTATATTCTTATTTTCTGTATTGTAAAATTTTTCATTAATCGTTTTCTTATTTTTTGAATATTGAATTGTATTCTTATTTTTTGTATTGTAAAATTTGTCATGAATTCTTTTACCTATATTTCTCTTCAAATAGCTTTGCTGCTGCTATTTTTGTATTGATTAGTTTTGCTTTCTCCTTTGCATAGATATTATACCATATTAAATCTCTTTTTCTTTCCCATGTCCATATTTCTTCCTCAGATGTCTCCTGATCTTCCTATTTCTCCTTACTTTGGGGACTCGTTTCATCATGCTGCAATGTAACCTGTGCTAGATCTTCTACATCAAATCCTTCACTTCACAGGCACTCCATAACTTCAGCTTCTATTTTTTTAACTTCTACTTTACTAATCATTCCCTCTTTATGATATTTTTTATTGTGAAATGTTCCATGCTTGTATGCCTTTGCCTACATTTCTCTTCACATGTCTTTGGGGCTGCCTTCTTTATGTTGATTAATTTGGCTTTCGCCTTTGCATAAATATTGCAGCATATCTTTGTTATACTTTTCAAAGATATCTAGGTTTTGTTGTTTATATTTTTGCACTTCCTCGGATGCTTCTTTTTCCAAACAGATCAAAGTTTCTTGGTCTATATACTGTTTTTTCACAAATGTGTTATATTAATAAGCACAACTTTTTATTTGAAGCTTCTGACAGTTTTTCTTGAGGAAGTATTTTTCTGTCCTCTAATTTCTCTCTTAATCTTTTTGTATATCTTGTGTCTAGAAATTCTGGGCTTTTTGCATAATAGTAATAATACATAATATCTTTCTTATCCTCAATAGTCCACTGTATCGTCTTTATGGCTCTTATTTGGCCTATCAGTTTTTGTCATTTTTGTGGACTGCAACTTCCTTCTACAATGGGGGGGGGGGGCATCCTCTCCTGAGCCTGGCCTGGCCCCATTGTAGGAATGTTTCCATATTTTGAGGATTCTATACTGTCTCTTATTCTAGTTCTAGCACCAGTGCACCTACCAGGATTGGGCACTTTTTTTATCCTGGGTCTTGTGCACCCAGCTATCTTTTATCATTTTTGATCTACTTCTGTCCATGATATATGCTATATAAATTCTGTCAATATATCAGTATAGCCTTGTTGAGATTTTGTGAAAAAACAGGGTCCACCTCATGGAAGTACTCACCATGACTTGAGGATGAATTCAATGTACGCAGTACTACTCTCCGTTGCTTGCTGATTTTTCATCTCTCCATTCGGAACCCAAACCCACAAGTATTCAATGGTGTACCTTAAGGCTCTACTGCTGATCCTTTCCTATTTAATATCTTTATCAATGACCTTCATAGATCCAGCCTCTCTTATACAATATGCTGATGATTCTGCACTTATATGTGCATTTAATAACTTGCCTCAATTCCTCTATATCATGCAAGAAGGTTTTTCTTCAGTTAAGAAATGATTCCATAATGCCCAGCTACTAGTCAACCCTATAAAAATCAAAGTTACTGCTATTTTCCCCAAATTACACATGCCAGATAAAGCAAGTTTCAAAATCTTTTACTAAACAAAACTGAAATTGAAGTAGTCTCCCATGGAAAACTTCTTGAAGTGATTATAAATGGTAAGCTTAATTTGACCTGCATGTACAAAATAACAAAAGACTCACCAAAAATAAGGAGTGTTCTACAGGCATAAAAACTCCTCAGCAACACCACCAAAATGACTCTTGACACTACCTACCTGCTTCCATTTCTCTTATACTGTGCACCCATCCTAACCAATTTTCAGGCTACAGTTAGAAAAAAGCTGGAGGCATGCTATAATAAGGTTGCAAAATTTACCACCAACAAGCAATAATGCAGCCATTACTGAATTGCCATTAATTCTCTGAACTGGTTCAAAGTGTCTCACCACTTAGATTACATACAGCTTATCTCCACAGACAACATTATTTACAAAGCTGATGACTGCCCTGCTTTCACTTCTATTCTCTAGTCCTATCACCCTAACAGACTAATTTGATCAAATAAGCAACATCTTCTCAGCATATATAACCCCACAAATCCTCTGGCCAAAGTCTATACTCATTCTCTGTCATTAAAAAATGCATTTCTCTCCCCCTGCAAATTAGATCTACATCTAACCTCTCCAATGTTAAATACTACTAAAAGACTACCTAAATAAAACATGTGTCTGCTCCTGCACTATCCCAGGCTTAACTAGACCATCCCTCCTTCCATCATCAGCATATTGTAACTATGTTCAGAGTGAAGAAATTAGTAAAATCTATTTCTTATTCAAAGGTCAAAAATATGTTTGCCTTGGCTATATGATCGAGTCATCTCTGTTCCAAAGAATGTGTTCAATGACATTTCTATGAACTGCAACTTCTGAATACATTATCTATTGAAAAGTTATTTTTCAACTAGTTATATATTTGTACTTTGCATGTATAAGTTCACAATGTATGAGCTAAAGCTGAATTTTTTACTTAGCTACATGTCATTCTTCTGTATTAGACATTGCAATTACTTTATTATCTGTAACCATATTATGCCAGTTTGGAGCTTTTCTCCAATGAAAATGGGATATTATCCCATTTGGGCTGTCCAAGTAAACAAATGTCAAAGAACTAAGTAAAACTAAATAAAAATACATGTCCACACACTAGCATAAAAAACTAACAAAAAAAAAACAATGGGGTTGGAGGGAGGAAATGTCTACTGAAGCAGTGACCATTTGAACATTTACTGTTACTGTAAGTTTACTTACACAACAGTACCACATTCTTCATATTGACCTCTGCTGCAGTAGACTTAGTTATATGGGCAGATTACCATTGCTTACAATAACATTGTATTTTCTACAGTCCTCATTAATTCAATTAGTTGGTATAATAAGATGATTGCAAGATGAACTTTATTTTAGGTGACGATTATGATTATGCATATATTAATTGGTATTTGGGTGAAATAGATAATTGGGCAAAGAGTTTTGATATTAACTTTAGTATCAACTAAAGTAATGTCATGTAATTTGTAAAGTATATACCATAGGAGTCATTATTGCTACAGACAGAATTAGTTGTAGAGGAAGCATATAAAGATTTGGGTATTTTGATAACTTATTTTCTTTTTAAAACATACTGACTTAGTTGTTTCTAAAGAAATGAAGCAGATGGCTATATTGTTTATTTTTTCTTAAACAAAAAACTTTTTTATTAAATTTTCATGTATGACATTGGCAATCTTACATTTATATAATGAAAATAAACCATAACAACACAATCTCAGTTGCAAACATTATACCTTATAAACTGTGCCAGCACAACTGTAGCTGCAAACATTATACATCATTTTTAATATATTCATTGTCAGTCAACCATTACATATCTCATTCAAATCCTGCCTTCTTTTAAACCTTGTTCCTCCTCTGCATGTATTGATCCCATATTTCACATTTTTTCCAATGAAATCTGCTCCTATACTTTTCCAAAGGTCCCAGTTCCAGTTATTTTATCTCTGTTACTATCTTTGTTACTTCTAGTAAAGTTGGTTTAGACTTCAATTTCCATTTTCTAGTAATTGCTTTTTTGGCAGCCATCATAATTAGACTTAGGAAGACCTTACTTTGTCTAGGCAATTCCGATTCTGTAGCTCAAAAAATAATTTCCCAAGTTACTCCAATTTGCTCACCCAGCAACAGAGCAGACTGCAGGGAATCTTTAAAGTCTATCAGCTCATTACAGTCCCATAAAATATGTTCCTAGTTACCTCTTTCTTCATCATCACGCTTCCAACATTTGCCGTCTATCTGAGGAAACATTCTTTGGAGCATGTTTGGGATATAAAAATACCTGTGTAAACACTTCCAGGCAAAGATCCTAAATCTTCTAGATTTTGTTGCATATTTGGGAGACATACATATAACCCCCCCCTCCATTGTTTCTTTGTGAACTGCTTATCCAAGCTATCTTCCCAATCCTTTCTAACCTCCTCTGATTGATTCTTATAGTTATAATGCAATATTTTATATGCTCTACTAATTATTCATTTCATAATGGCAACTTCTATTCTAGATTCTACAAAAAACTCCACCAGCGCTGGTCTTTTGTTTAGGACCCCGTATTTCTTTCTGTTTGCCAATACTCTAATATCAATCCTTGACATGGAAGGCAATCTCTAACCTGCAATCCAAATAAGTTCTTGGCATCTTCCCATTCTATTACCTTTCCCTCTCAAGTTATTTGTTCCCAGTACCTTGGTTCTTTTGCCAATTTCTCCAATATATTCCTGGCCCCTCTTGCCTATTGTCTGTATCCCTAATTGCAGTCATCCCTATTGGCAGAATCTCTTTTCTTCATTCCCATATTTGCTTAATTCTTAAAATACCTTCTGCTAGTTGTCCCTCTTGGACAGGAGCAATAGGTGCTGATCGTGGAAATAAGGGTAAAAACTTGGCTAGACTTGTAAGGGCTCTAGGGCCATTAGCCTAGTAACATCCTATGATCCTATTATTGTTCTCCTTAAAGGTTTGCATCCAAAATCCCAGTCTCTCATTGTTAACTGAGCTTCCCCAATTTCATCATCATCTCTTTCTATTTTCAATTACAGTTTTCTGCTTGTGCTATGTATAGGAGCCTTAACTGTGTTGCTCTGAGATACCCCTTCAACTTGGGTAATCCCAATCTGTCCTGTTCTACTGGAAGAATCAGCTTATCCCATTTGACTCTTACACTCTTCCCCTCCCATACAAAATCCTTCAACTGTTTATTAATTACTATACATAACTTCTCCTCTGGTTGATCATAGGAAGTTACTAGGCTATTGGCCCTGAGGCCCTTACAAGCCTAGCCAAGAATTTAGCTCATGTTCCCACAAGTCAGCACACAAGGCCCCTATCCAGCAGGGACACGTGGAACCCCAGGAGTGTATTTTCTGTCCCCCATCCAGTTATCCACATTGCGCTTAAAAAGGGTTAATGAGGTACTATGCTTGACATGGAGAGTGAGTCTATTCCATAAAAGGGAGAGTCTCTGGGACACAAATCTGTCCCACCAACAAGTCCTATTGATGTCACAGACAAGGTTGAAGTCACACGTGTGGGTTAGTTGAGTGGAGCTAGACTTGTGGATAGGCAGCAGTCCCATCAAAGTGGGGTCTGAGATTGCTTTGCATGCCAGACAGAGGTCACCTCTGAGGAGTCTCTATGAGACTGAGTGGAGGGACAGGGCTTTTAGCCTATCTGTGTAGGTAGACGTTTGAGGCCCTGTATTCTCCTGGTGAGGAACCTCTGTGGTCTCTCCAGCTGCTGCATGTGCTTTGCGAGGTAAATGCCGAAAAGGGCATTGTACTCAGTGATGGGTCTTATAAGGGAAGAATACAGGGATGTTATGACCTCCTTGTCCCTGGATGAGATACCCTTATTAATGAGGCGGGCCATGTAGAAAGCTTTCCTTACAATGGAGGCAATATGGTGGTCAAAAGTCAGTTTGCTATCAACCTGGGTGCCCAAGTTCCTCATCACTGATTGTGTGCTTAGGATCTTGTTATTAATGTGATCATTTGTGGGGACATCACTCTCCCCAAAGGGGATAATGATGCATTTTTTGGCATTTAGTTTGAGGCCATGTTTCTGGCACCAGTCATTTGTTTGGGTGAGACCCTCTTGGAGGATGCCCACATCACTAAAGGAATTTATGGCAGCGCCCAGCTTGCAGTCATCTGCAAACCTGGTTAGTCACAGCCCACTGGTTTTGTCCTGTATCTGAGAAAAGTACATCCCAAACAACAGAGGGGTACACTGCTCATTACAGGTCTACTGCTTGAGATGGCTTCTTCTATTTTGACTAGGTGGGTTCTATCAGTGAGTCAGTTTGCTACCCATCTGGTAACATATGGATTGATGCCTAGTTGAGAGAGCTTATCTATTATACCCAAATGGGGAATAGTATTGAAGGCTTTGGCCAGGTCATGGTAGGTGGTGTGCACTGTCTTCCCCCTCATCCACGGCTTTGGTGACTGTCTCAAAGAAGTTGACCAAATTTAACAGGCATGACCTCCCATTGACAAAAACAAACTGCGTGGGATCATGTGTTTGGAGGTTGTCAATGTCCTTGTTAATGAGATCCATGACAATCCATTCCATGGCCTTGCAGATCAGGCTAGTTAGGCTGACGGGTCTATAATTTCCTAGATTGATGGACGCTTCACCGTTGTGCAAAGGGATGACAATGGCTGTCATTCACTTGGCTGGGATACTCAGGCTTTGTTTGAATAGGGTGCCTAATGATGCTGCAAGTTCCTGCCTGAGTTCATGTAGGATGTAGCTGGGATGTTATTGGGTCCCATGGAGGCTGTACTTTTTTGCCTTAGAGAGGGCAGTGATGACTTGTTCCTTAGAGATATGTGGAGGGGGCAGGTGCTGGGGATGTCCTGATTTACTGATGGGGGGACAGAGGGATGAAGTTTTCACTGAACTTGTCTGCCAGCAGGTTGCCTATATCTATGGCATTTCTGTATGCAGTGTCCTTGACCACCAGTTCTGAGCAGATCTGAGTACTTCCCTTGAGATTGAAAACATATGTGAAGAAGGCCTTATGACTGTCTATAGTAGATGTGGCCAGTCTGAACTCGAAGTTTGCTTTGGAGGATTTTGCTAGTGCTCTTATTTGCTTGTTCAGGCTAAGGAGAGATTGCTTCCAATTAGGCACCTGCTCCTTCTTTGTCCTGGACAGCATTTTTTTCATTTTATTATAGAGTTTATTTACTGCAGATGTCCACCAGACAGGTTTACTCTGCCTTGAGGAAGATGATTTTGTCCTGTCTGGTATTCCTGATTCCATGCAGCTATATAAATGCTCATATAGTACTTTGGTGTAGCTTTAGACATATATGCCAGTTCCTATGAAGGGAAAGGGGACTGTGAAGCTGTTTATACCTTCCCTCAGGAGGCTGTAATCAGCTTTGGAGAGGTTTTTTCGTTTGAACCTAGCTGGAGGTGGGTTAGGGGAGATGGTGACTTTGAAAGTGACCACTTCGTGGTTGGATCTGACCAGGGAGGATAACACTGTAGGGATACTGCAGTGGTTACTCATGTTGGTTAATACCAAGTCCAATATATTATTACCTCTTGTGGGAGTCTCAACCAGCTGGTCCAAGACACTTGCACTGATGAAATCAAGGCATCTCTGAGCATTTGTGTTTTGGCATGAGTAGTTCTTCCATTCTATGGTTGGATAGTTAAAATTACCCAGAATCAGGTAAAGGGGTGAATCCTGATAGAGTCAAAGAGGTCCATATGGGTGGAGTGGGCATCTTGAGTCAAAGTCGGGGGCCTGTAACTAGCTATGATTTGAACAGAGGTCTTGTCAATGGTTAACTGCACCTGGAGTGTCTCCTGTGCGTCATACTCTTTGACCAGCCTGGAGGTGTACATGTCTTTAATATATATATATATATATATATATATATATATATATATATATATGGTTTACTATTACAGTGTGAGGCACGATCTTCGACTGTGTTTATGTTTGACAGGGGGTAAATGTAAATGTCGAATGTCGAAAAATCAATCTAGGAACTACAAACATCTCCCTACCTGCCCCCATGTTGAAAACCCATTCCTAGATTGCTGTTTGAGTTTCGCGTTATTTTCTCCGACCTCCGGCTGTCGACTATAACAGTCGAAGTGTTCTCGCCTGTAATTGTAAACCTATATATATATATATATATATATATATATATATATATATATATTGCAACTCCACCGCCTTTTGCTTTGCTGCTCATGGTTTGGGGTCTGAATGTATGATATGATGAGTAACCTGGTATGGCTGGGTGCTTTCCACAGCTTTGAACCAGGTTTCTATGACTGCACAAATGTCAGCATCTTCCAGGTTTAAGAATGGTTGCAATGAGTGCAGTTTCATGTTTAGACTCCTAGCATTTAGCAGCATGACCTTTAATTTGCATTGTGATGAAATTTCATATTGATAGTTTTGACCTCATGACATTGGCTAAAAAAAGGCATTATGTGGGAGGCAAGACCCTTTGCCAAAAGCCTGAATCCCAAGGGAGACAGATGCAGGCCATCTCTGGCAAAGCATTGTGGTCGTTTGATCATGTATTCCCAGGCTGTCAGGTACTAGATCCCCTTGGAATGACACCAGAAACTAAGCCAATTGTTAAAGTCAATCAGTTTCTGTTTGTACTGAGGCGTCATTCAAGGTGACAGCAAAATGCTGCTTAAGGCTAGGAACATACTTGTCTTGGACATATATGCCTGAACTAGGTATAAAACTAAAGGGACTAAAAACATTTTAACCGCTTGTATCTTACTATCAATATCCATATAACAGGGCTTCCATTTTCTCGTTTTTTTCTCTTATCTTTTGTTTAGTCTCTTCCCACATATCCTTAGCTGCCACACTGGTATAATTTTTTAATCCACACGCCTAAATACTTCATTTTCTCATGTCCCCATAAGTACGGAAATTGCTGAACCAATACATATGTGGGTACATAGTTTACTGCTATTGCTTTTGTTTTAGCTTCATTAATTTTGTATCCCAAAAAGGTTTGAAACTGTCTCAGTAGGTTCCATAGCACTGTAATGTCCCTTTCTGGTTTTGTCAGGCATAAAATAATGTCATCTGCAAATAGAGCCAGGTTTTCTTGACTACCATATCAATTATATTCTTGAATTTCTGGGTCTATTAACAAAGGTAAGAACATGGGACAACCATTTGGAAATAGTATGCTTTGCCAATGGTTCTAAATATAATGCAAATAATAAAGAGGAAAGAAGACACCCCTGCCTGGTTCCTCTGCTCAAGAAGAGATTATCAGAAAGGATCCCAACCACTTTAATTTTCACCTCCGATCCCTCATATATCCTCCTAATCAACCATATCATTTTATCAGGGAATTAGAATGCTTCCATTGTTCTGTTTATAAAGTCCCATCTTACTCTGTCAAATGCTTTCTCTGCATCAAGACCCACCAACAACAGTAGTATTTTCTTGCATTCTACTTCCTTCTGGATCATCATTGTTCTGTTAATGTCAAATGTCTGCCTCCCTTCCACAAAACCACATCGATCCATATCTATCCATTTTGGTGTCACGTTTGCCATTCTTTTAGCAATTATAGACATAAACACTTTATAATCATGATTTAGTATTGAAATGAGCCTGTATAAAGTTGGATCTGATTGGGTCTTTACCCTCTATAGATATTACAGCTAGGTCACTTTCCTCCAAGATGTTGGTACTTCTCCTCCTCTTAAAATACTGTTAAACAAAACATTCCAGATCTTTATCAGTTTTTCCCCGCCTAGCTTCCAAACTTCCACAGGAATACCCACTATTCATGGGGACAGATGGATATATTGTTGAGAAATATAATACTAAGAGATGGACAGCATTTCATATATAAATTTATTAAGACAATTTTGGAATACAATAATGTGTTTATTATTTATCATTCTTAACTGAATAGGTTGGAATCAGTTCAAAGAAAGTTTACAAAAATAATTCTGTCATCTGATATGGGTTACTCTGCAAGAAGTAAAAAGTTGTGTTTGTTTACAATATAGCGTTGTAACCTCACAGCAAGAGGTTCTCCTGTTCGATTCTTGGCTGGAGTGCCTTCTGTGTGGAGTCTGCATGTCCTCCTCGTGGTTGAGTGGTCTCCGAAAGACATGTGTAAATAGTTGGGCGTCAGGCTGGCAACTCGGCACAATAAAAATCGACTGCCAATCATTAGCGGACCAGAGTCCGCTGTGGCGACCCCTAACCGGGAAAAGCCGAAAAGACAAACAACAACAATATTGTTATTGTAGAGGGAAATTAATACTGGCTTAGAATGAATTACATAATGACATATTATTATCCTCTGTGAATCTGAATATTAATGATAATTTAAGGGCACATAAACATGCAAATTGTTCATATATGATCACTAAATATAAAAAATGAATAAGAGGATTGTTTGTGACACAAAAATCTGAATATGGAATATGATGCCATTGCCCATACACAATTCTTCAAGTAAGGCATTTAAGGAAAATCGGAGACTGGTTATATGATCAAACATTTCTAGAGTCAGTGTTCTTTGATGGCCATAGTGCCTGAGCACTGCTTAATGAACATTTGAACTGAGTGATGGAATGGTCCAGGAGCCCCTGAAGAATGGTCCTAGCAAAGCCTGCGCTACAATTGGAGAGGAATCTAGTTTACAGTGCAGTGTAAAATTATGCAAAGAGGAATGAATTGCTACTTTTAGAATACTTCTAGTTTCTAACCTTTTCCAAAAGGCCATAGATGAAACCAAGTCCCTGGTAGAATGAGCCCTGACCCCTATTAGAATAGTTTTGTTGTAATGGGAATAACAAAGGTAACAGCCTGGGACAACCATTTGGAAATAGCATGCTTTGACACAGATTGTCCTTCTTACTTTCACAAGACATGAATAACTGACAAGAAATTCTGATAGATTTTGTTCTGCCAAGATAGTACCAGAGTTGCCTGTGGACATACAAGGTATGAAGTACCCTTTCACCCTTATTTTTGGGTTCTATAAAGAAAACAGGAAGATGGACAAATTACCTTAAAGTAAACTCAATGTCAGGCATAAAAGAAAGATTACTTCTCAAAGAAATCTGTCTCTGAGAAAGATGAGATATGACTGACTGACCATAAAAGCTCACAAGTCAGATAATCTTCATGCAGAACAACTGTCATGGTCAGAACAATCAACAACACTGATTTTCATATTAAGAACTTCAAGTCAGCAAGATGGGGTGATTGAAATGTAGCAGCTGTTGGATTCTCTAACAAAAAATTAAGATCCCAAGGAGGGGACGTCAGCTTTCTGGGAGGCTTCTTATGTAACACCTCTTTCGAAGATATTTTCACATGAGATTGCATAGAAAGAGGGGGATCCATGGGCAACATTCTGAAATGGCTGACAAATAAACCTTGACAGAGGAGTAAGATGGGTCATGTGATTGTAACTTACACAAATACTGTAAAACTAGACAAAACTAGCCCAGATTGGTTGTTTTGCTGGCACCAAATAGAAAACCCTTTCCATTTGCTTATATATGATTTTCTAGTAGCAGGCCTTCCTGCTTCCATCAATACCTGCTCCACCTCCTCAGTAAATGGGTGCCTAAAAGGTATTAACATGCAATCATCCAAGCAGTTAGTTGTAGTACTTTGGGGTTGGGATATGCCAAACAACCCTCATCTTGTGTAAGTAAATCCAGTCTGCGAGGAAGCGTCTGGTAATTGCTGCAATTCCAAAACAAGGGAGAACCACTGTTGCCTGGGCCAGAAGGGAGTCACCACAGTGATCTTTGGAGAGTCCTTCTGAATCTTCAGAAGTACCCTGGAAATTAGTGGGAAGGGTGGAAAACATAGAGGAACATTTCTATCCAAGGAAAAGAAAAGCATCTGCCTTCCAGGCCTTCGTGCATGGAGTCCTGGAACAAGATTGTGCCAGTTAGTTGTTTAGACAGGAGGCAAAAAGATCTACATGAGGAATTCTTCACAGAAGGATCAACTCTTTGAAGACCCCCGATATGATTTCCATTTGTGATGGTCTGCCTTGGTCTTGATCAGCTTGTCTGCCACACAGTCTTGCTCTGGAGGGAAATAAGATGCCTGTAGATTGAGATTTTGCTGTAAAGCTATATCCAGTGCTAGCATGGTTAGCTTGTAGGGGATAAGATCTGGTTCCCCCCTTACTTGTTTATGTATCAGTCTGTCTGTCTGTAAAAAATGAAGAGGTCTTAGGGATGACAGACTATTCAGAAATTTGAGACCATTTATAAGAGCTAACATTTAAGTTTATGTGTTTTGGTCTGTCTTTCTTGTTCCAAAGACCCTGCACTTTTATACCAACTGACATGAACTCCAAGCAAAGTCTGAGGCTTCTGTCATGACTGACTACTTTGGACTAGGAGGGGAGAATGTCAGACCTGGATTCTGAGAAATGCGATGTCTCACAACTGTAATTTGAAAAGAAAATAGGTGTTGGTGCTGGGCTGAAAGAGATTTCAGATATCATTATATATTTTTCATCTGCAGTCTTGCAAGAGGTATTATGAGAATCATGGAAGTCATGAGAGCAAAAATCCTGAGGTATTCCCTCGTTGTTATAGAAGTCTGTGTAGAAAACCCCTGGAACAGATCTATTTTTCCTCTGGAAGAAAAACTGAGATGTCTAACAGGCATCCTAGAAACACAGTATTGTGTGAAGAAGTCAAGCAAATCCCCTTTGAATGTTTTCTTGGAATCCAAGCCTTTGTATGTGACCTCTTACTTTGGTGAAATATTCCTGATACTTTGAAAAAGACCGCAAAGCTAAGCAAGTTGTCTAAACATGGAAAAACTGGAATATCCTATAGCCAGCAATGAGCTATCATATGAGCTAGCTATTTTGTGGACACCGTTGGAGAAGCAGATAACCTAAATGGTAAGGAAGAAAACTGATAAACTGATACAGACATACAAAACCTTAAGAAATGCCTGAAACCTGGATGAATAGGAATGTGATGATATGCATATTTTAAATCTAAGACTACTAAAAAAACTCAAACGAGGAAGAACAGAGGTAAAAGATTGTGACGTGAAATAATTTTGAACATGGGCATTATCACAAATGGATTCAGGAAAGAAACATTCAGAACTAGTCTCCAGGAGTTTTCTTTCTTTGGCACTAAAACATTCTTTTTTTAAACAAATGTATTAAAATATCACATAAACATAGCCACACACATTAAAGGAAAAGAAAAAAAAACATATTAACATTTTTTTTTAATTTATACACATTCTACATTTTCTTTCTTTATAACAACTGTCTTTCAGTCCAACATTACATTTTCTACCTTGCCTTAAACCTCACTCCTCATCCTATTCTGCATGTACTGTTACCACAAATTCCATTTATTTCTATGTAACTTGCTCCTTCCCTTTTCTAAAAATCCTTCTTCCATTTCTTTCATCTCTTTTACACGATTCAATACATCAAATAAAGCTGGTTTAAAATTTGATTTCTATTTTCAAGTAATTGTTTTTTTTTTTGGTAGCCGAAATAATTAAACTCATTAACACCTTGCTATGTCTAGGCAATTCAGATCCTATGTCCCAGCTCAAAAGAATCATTTCCTTAGTTATTGTCATTTGCTCCCACAATATTTCTGCCATCTCATTAGTGTTTACCCAATAGTCAGAGACTTAGGGACACACATAAACAGTAATCTAGCCTTTAACCATCACATGTCTATAGTAGTGAGGAAATTATTCTATGTTGCACAACTCATAAACAAAGGTATGACATCTAGGTCCAAGGAAGTAATTTTTCGACTGTATTTGTCATTCATCGGACCTGTCATTGAAAACAATGCACCCTTTGGTATGTACCTAACCAGGCATCTCCAACAATTGGAACGTTCACAGAGGTTCATAAGTAACATGTCCTATGCAGACCGCCTCAAGGCCTTGTCCATATATTCTGTCTCTTATAGTCTGTTGAGGGGAGATCTATGCCTGGCATACAGGGCATTGTCAGACCCCATTCTGATGGACCTCTTACAAATCCACAAAGCAAACAGCACCAGAATTACCCATTCTAAAAACTTAAAGCTTGTCTGTGATATAAATAAGACCTGCTGGAGAGACAGGTATGTATCCCAGAGACTACCCCATCATGGGAACAGGCTCCCCTGTCCATGTAAAGCAGAGTTCTTCCCTAACCCAATTCAAGTGTAACTTGGACAATCGGATGGGGAGCAGGAAATTCATCTCTGGTTTGCCACCTATGTCACTAATGGACAAAGGCAGCCTGTAAATGGTTCATCTTCCAGGCCACTGTTTGTGAATGTTTCATCTCCCAAGCCCCTACTTACACATCACAGGTACCAGAACTTGTCAGAGACTTGGGATGCTTGGCCAGGCCTAAAAATACCCTTGTGGTTGTTAGCCTAGTAAATACCTATTAACCTATTACACGCCTAAAAACATGTTCACAGTTACCTCTTTCTTCCTCATTTGCTATCTACCTGACAATTTTTTTTAACTCTGTTGGGGGATATAAATACCTATGCAAACACTTCCAAGCAAAAACCATAAACATCTGGACTTTGTTGTATATGCTGTACATATGCCCTACCATTGCTCCCTTGTAAATTGCTTTTCCAGTCTATCCTCCCAATCTTTTCTAACCAGATTTGATTGATTCTTATAGTTATCATGCAGTATTTTACATGTACTACTACTACTACATATGGTCCTAGTTTTAACAGCAGCTTCTGTTCTACATGCATCTAAAAACTCTAACAGAGCAAGTCTTTCACTTAAAACTCCCCTGCACCGTTCTCTTTGCCTATTATCTGATATCAATCCCTGATAGGGAAGGCACTCTCTAACTGGCAGTCCAAACTCCTTCTTGGCTTCAACTCACTCTTTTACCTTTCCCTCTCTAGTTATTTGCTCTCAATGCCTTACTTCCTTTGTCAGTTTTCTCAAGTAAATTCCAGACTTCTCTTGCCTGTTTTCTACTAGCAGTCACCCCTACTGTCAAAATCTCCTTTCTCCATTTACCTATTGGCTTAGTTCTTAGAATGCATTCTGCAACTTACTGTGGTTATAATTCTTTTTAAAGATCTGCATCCAAGATCCCACTGTCTCCTTATTTCTTGCTACCCTCACCCCCAGCTTCATCATCAATCCTTTCCAGTTTGAATTTTAATCTTCTGTTTGTATTATGTATATGAGCCTTAACTGTGCAGCTCGAAAATATTCCTTCAGATCAGGTAATCCTAAACCAACTTGTCCTTTTGGGAGGATCATGTTATTCCACTTAACTCTTCCCCAGATAAATTTCTTCAACTCTTTATTAATAATTGTCCACAACTTCTCCTCTGGTTGATAAAAATATGCCTGACCTGTACATAAATCTAAAGGAACTAAAAACATTTTCACTACTTGTATCTTACTATCCATTTCTGTAAGCAAGAGTTCCAGTTTCTGTTTCTGTATCATCTTTTGTTTAGTCTCTTCCCACATATACTTAGCTGCCAGAACAGAAATCTTTTTTAATCCATACTCCGAAACACCTCATCATATCGTGTTCTCATAAATATGGGTATTGTTGAACCAAGTAATGAGTGGAGACATAATTTATGACTATAGCCTTTGTTTTATCTTCACTTTTAGCTGGTACAAATATAAACACATTATAATTATGGTTTAACATTTAAATGGGTATATAGGGGAGGCTGAATCTGACAGGTCTTTACCCTGTTTAGGTAACACAGCCACCATTCCTTTCGTCCAAGATGCTGGTGTCCCCCTCCTTTTAAAATACCATTAAACAAACTCTTCCAGATCTTTATCGCTTTCTTCCTTCTTAGTGTCTAAACTTCCATAGGAATACCATTTGTTCCTGGAGACTTCCCTGCAGCTTGATTATATATCACCATTTTTATCTCATCTCTTCCTTTCTTAACTATTAGTTGTTAAGCCTCATCTTCCTCTAATCTTGACATAATTAAGTCTTCCATAAATATTTCCATTTGTGCTCTTTCTTGGTTTTCACTTCCCCTGATTTATACAAAGTTTCATAGAATTTCCAAAATATCTCTAAAACCTATATAGGATCACTGGTTATTTTTCTTGTCAGAGGCTCCCTAAATTTGGCAACATCCCTTTCTACTTATTGTTGCCTAAGTAATTGTGCTAAACGTTTTTGTGCTCTAGAGTTGTTATTAAAAAATAGTTGCTTAACAGCAACTTTTCTAAACTCATGTATATTGTCCAAATACTCTCTTATTTTCTGTTTAGCACTCCTCAGTTGCCCCTCTTCTTGTTATCTAAACTATCCCTTATTCTTCATTACTTTAACCTTGTCATCCCCTCTAAGTAATTCGCATTATTCCTTAACCATATCTCTTCCTCTTTTATTTCTACTCTAGTTTTAAACTTCATCTTCCTTTTATCCCACTCACTAGCTATTCCTTCTGAAGAAATGTCTATCTTCCCTAATAACACTACAGTAATTTCTATTACCAGCTCCTTAAATTCCTCTCTTTTTAACAGGTACGAGGGAAATTGCTAGTGTCTCATTTTTACTTCATTACCCTGAATTTTTATCTTAGTGTTTATTGGTGCATGACCTGAAATAGTTATTGGATATGTGCTGAAGCTTTTAATTAATTGCACATGTTTCTGTGAAATATAATTTATATATTGCCTAGCCCAGTTATTGTACCTTGGGGTATAATATGTAAATTTTGTCCGTTCCTGCTACTGAATTCACATTTTCCATACCAATATTTTCAAAAATGTCTTTGTAAGTCTACTTGCATTTGTTATATTTTCCCTTCTAGGTCCCTCTGATACATCCTCACTATTGCGAGTCAAGAGCCAGTCCCCATCTAGAAGTAATATTCCTTGCCGATTGACATTTTTGGTGGAATATAAATACATTCCAGCCTGCTTCTTTGCCAATAGCCTCTTACTACCACAAATGTACCATTATTTACTTTTTTCCTCTTTTATCACTATTGGAATCCCTCTAACAATCAGTATCATTACTCCCCTTTTCCTTTGTCCATGACATTTTGCTGAATATCCACCCTGCAATCCTTTCTTTGTGAAATTCACATTTTCATTTATTTCCAAAGGCATCTCCTCAGCATTGCTATTTGCACTCTGCATTTCTTAATATATACTTTAATATTCTTTCCTTTATGTCTACACCTGTAGGACCATTTACATTATAAGATACAATGAAAAGTACAGCTATTATGATGAAAATATATTGTTACCACTTATATGTGACAGTTTTTTTTCTGAATGTGTATTTACAACTTTTGTCTTACAAGCACACACTAATGTTTCACAGGCTGCTCTTCTATCCAGTTGTTTCTTGTCTCCATTTGAACCTGTGTCACATTTTTAAGATTTTTTGCTTTAATGAAAACCCTCAAATAAAAAATGTACATTTTCAGAACACTTCCATTCCTTATCAACTTAGAACAAACACACAAAACTATGTACAATTTCAAAAAATGAAGTTTAAACCTCCAGATAGAAACAATTGTCCCACATCGATAGCTGCACTGTCAGGCAAAACCTAATCTAAAAAAAGAAGTTATGTACTCACCATGACATTCCATGTTTGTAGTCCATCTCACCCTTCATTCTTACATATGGGATCAGAGCGAATCCTCAGCTCCAACTCGGCCTATTTACAAGCTGGAAGACTTCTGGTTGGCTCATGGCTTGGTAGGTATCCCATGATGCACCAGTACAATCCCTAGATCTTGTTTGCTGCTAACTAGGAGAGATAATAACAACATACAGAAAGAAGCCAATACTAAAAGGTCTCCATAAATAATGATAATAAAATTTTTCTGTCTCCAGGTACTTCCAGGATGGGGGTAGGAGGATGGGTTCGTAAGAATGAAGGGTGAGATGGACTACAAACATGGAACGTTATGTTGAGTACATAACTTCTTTATGTTCTGTAGTCCTATCTCACCTTCATTCTTACATATGGGACAGCATCCCTAGCACCTTATTCTCGGGTGGCTCAAGGAAAACTACTCCTAAGTACCGTGGAACCAAAAGATGCTCTACCCCTGGAGGTTAAATCCAATTTGTAATGAGTAATAAAAGTGTGAGGGGTAGCCCACATAGCTGCTGCACAAATATTATCAAGTGGGACCTTGGCTTGAAAGGCTGCAGAGGTAGACTGAGATCTGGTAGAATGAGCCTTGATTTTAAAGGGTAAAGGTCTACCCTCAGAATTGTAAACATAAGCTATAAAGCTAGAAATCCAGTTAGAGAGAGTTACTTTGGAAACTGGTAATCCCAACCTGGATTCGGAAAAGGAAATGAGTAATTGATCTGATTTTCTGATGTCTTTAGTCCGGTGCAAATAAAAATGTAATTGTCGATGTAGATCCAGCTGGTGAAACCTGTACTCAGCTACATTGGAGTGATTTCGAAGGAAAACCAGAAGTTCTATGGATTGATTCAAAGTGGCATGGGAACAGACCTTGGGGACAAAAGAGGGAATATTACAAAGGGACATCCTGTCTTTGTGAAAAATCAGATAAGGCGGTCTAACAGACAATGCTTGCAACTATGACACCTGTCTGGCTGACATGATAGCCACCAAAAACAACGTCTTCCAAGACAAAAATTTCAAAGAGGATGAATGAGAAGGCTCAAAGGGCAGAGATGTTAATTTAGATAACACAATATTTAAATCCCACGAGGCCACAGGTTCTTGAACAGGGGGTCTTAACAAAGTGGCACCTTTATGGAAGGTTTTGCACAGCTTATGTGACATCAGGTTAGAATCTGGAAAACCTAGATGAAAATTTGAAATCGCTGCCAATTGAACCATGATAGTGGCAGCCACAGATCCTTGGTGAAAAAGCACAGAAAGGAATTCCAAAACCACTGGAATGGAGGCAGTGTAGGGGTCAACATTCATTTTCTCTGCCCAAATACAGAATCTTCTCCATTTACTGGAATATAGTCTCCTAGTGGAAGGTTTATGAGAAGACGTAAAGATATGAGTCACGGAAGGTGAGAAGTCGTGAAGGCTGACTAGGGATGGAACTGGAACAGCCACGCTGTCAAATTGAGGGTGTGTAAAGAGGGGTGAAGCAAACCTGACGTGAGTCAACAGGTCTGGAACTGGGTTCAGTATCCAAGAATCATCTAGGAGAAGAGGCCCGAGGAAGGGAAACCAAACCTGACGAGGCCAGTAAGGAGCAATGAGGATCAGTTCACTTCCCAGCAATTTTGCTTTCTGAATAACCTTGGGAATGAGAGGAAAGGGAGGAAAAGCATACAGGAGACCCAGGGGCCAATCATGAACAAGTGCATCTCTTGGTGACTCCCCCGGAGGGGGGATAAGGAAGATGTAGCTGCTGCATTTGGCATTGATTGGGCTGGCAGAGAGATCACAGCAAGGCTGTTCCCATCTGCGGAAAATCTATTCTGCTGTTTCCTGTTTCAGAGACCACTCATGAGGCATCAGGATTGCCTGGCTGAGCTTGTCGGCTATCACGTTGGTTGTCCCTGGACTGTGCGTTGCTACCAGAAAATGCTGGAAAGATATCACCCATTTCCAAACTCACATGGCCTCCTGACAGAGTGGGTAAGATCCGGTTCTGCCCTGTTTGTTGATATACCATACTACCGACATGTTGTCTAATTGTATTGCAATAGTCCCCAGAGGCAGAAGGTCGTGAAGTGCTTGCAATGGCAGGAGCACCACCCTCATCTCTAGAACACTGATATGCAGGTGAGCCTCGTGATCTTGCCATGTGCCTTGAACAGTCCTGCCTAGATAATGCCCCTCCCCACCCTATCTGTGAGGTATCTGTGGTCACAGTGGCAATGGGTTGGCGAGGAACAAATGAAGCACCCGTGGTGAGCTGATTGGGTAATGTCCACCATAGGAGATCCTTCTTGCAAGACTCTGTCAGCAGAATGTGATGAGATAATGGAAGGTGCGGAAAGGACCATTGGAACGACAGGAGCCACTGAAGAATTCTCATGTGTAACCTGGCTAGTGGCACTAATAGTATGGTGGAAGCCATGGTCCCTAGGAGCTGCAGAATAATCTTGTCTTTGACCTTTCGTAAGGGGAGAAGAAGATGAATTTGAAGAACCAGGTTCTGTGCCCTTTCGGAAGGAAGACAAGCCACCATGTTTACTGTGTCTATCTCTGCGCCTATAAAAATCACAGATTGAGAGGGCAATAAGGCAGATTTTTCCCAATTTATATAAATTCCCAGCTGGGCAAAAAACTGAATAGTAACATCCCTGTTCTGAAGGAGTAGATGCCTGGTGGGGGCAGTCAGGAGCCAGTCATCCAAATATGGAAACACCAGGAATCTTTGACATCTCAGGTGAGCTGTCACTACTGCCATACATTTGGTAAACGCCCTGGGGGCTGTGGTGAGATCAAAGGGCAGAGCATGGATCTGGTAGTGACTGGCTCCCAGCCATAAGCGTAGATGACTCCTTGACGCCCTGTCCATTTTTATGTGGTAGTAGGCACCTTGGAGATCTATTGAACACATCCAATTGCCTTTCCCTAACAACGGGAGTATAGACTGCAGTGTTACCATCCGGAACTTGTCCTTCTTTACTGATTCGTTCAATCTGCTGAGGTCCAGAATGGGCCTCCAGTCCCCCGTACATTTTGGCACTAAAAAGAATCTGGAGTAAGTTCCAGATCCTATTTGGTCTGCTGGGACGGTTTGGATGACTCTTTTTTGACAGCAGCTTGTTGACCTCCACAGTTGCCTGATCCCTGTGATTGGGTGGAACATCTGGGATCTTTTTGGGAACAAAAGGTAGAAGAGAAAAGGGTATGACATAACCTCTGGTAATAATTCTTTGTAGGACAAACAACGTTCTCAGTAGAAAAAACACTTTAATGTGAAGGGCAAAGCTTTCGGATAAAATCCTTTATCAATACTGAAAATACAAATGCAAATGCAGGTATAGTATATAAAAAAAAAAATGTATGATGACGCAGCCAAGTCACATATTTCAACCATTAACACAAAACATGCAAAATAAAAATATATAAAAAGCTAAAATGCAAAAACATAACAGCATATTAAGCAGAAAAAAATTTAAAAAAAAGAATGTATATTTTAGAAAAAGCATAAGCATAAAATAAAAATCAAATGTACAATCATATAAGAAAATCTCATAATCTAGTCTACTCATTCCTTAAAATAGGTTTAAGACTGACAGTACTATTCAAACCGAGGTGAGTCAAACCTCAATCTATTATCCAGATTATATTCTTTAATTTCTAAAGGGTAGGCTTATGGTCTAGCTTTTAATTTAAATACATACTATTCTTAAAAAACCCAACTGTTTTATAAAAAGCATTACGAAAGTGTCAACACATCTTGGTTCAGACTTGTGTTCTAATTCTTGTCCAGTTCTGCGTGGTTTTTTAAGTTCATGAAAGAGTTGCATAATACACAGGTAGCGGGTGACCACGTGGGTATTAACACAAGGTAAAGTTTTATTGAACTAAACAGCCTCTTAAGATACTAAATGTTCAGATACCTAAATGTTCATCATCAGCAAATTCATCACAACCGCGAGCAATTATAACATTTGGATGACCCATAGTGCTTTGGATAGTGGTGTTGTTTGTAACAGGACACTCTTTGTTAACAGAGACAGCACTCTTGAGGGGTTCTCATGTTACGATAGCATTGGGACATTGCCCCGGCAGTTGCTTTTAGCTCTTCAGATGCAATCAAGATTAGCCATTCTTATGGATAATCGTTTAATACATAGTGTCTTATCTTACTTTCATCTCATGTATCATGGACATCTCATTCTGGATGGACACATTGGAGCAAGCCAAGTCATTGATGTTCTATGGCGTCATTTGACATAACAGGGCCACCTCGAGCTTCTCTCCTCCTAGCACATTTAGTTTCATTGGCTCATAACCACTGCATGTCACTTAACCTGTTAGTGAAATCAGCTATCATCTCAGCTTCATATTCAGAGAAGCTACGGATGCTGTCATTAAAATAACTGGCTCTATAAATGGAACCTGGTATGGTAACATTGCGTGGCACATGCATACTACTTGCATGAGTGTACCTTCCTGCTTTCACTTCCAACTTTCTATGGGCTTGTTCTAAGTGTACCTCGTCAAGATGTTGAAAATTATCCAGAAAATTAATAGTACACATTTTGAACTTCAAAAAAGATGAAAAGATGAAATTGAATTGGTACAGCACAAAATCATTCCAAATCCTGTAACGTACCCCCAAATCAAATCACAGTCATCCACAAAAACGTTGAAAGATTTTTTACATTATCTTTAGAAGTTCAAAAATAAATAATAGTATTTCCCTTGGGTATAAAACTAAAAACTAGTTGGCATAAGCAGCTACGAAGTACCCATAGCCCTGTGAGCTGAAGATACAAGGATTCATTAAAAGGAAAACATTATTTCTCAACACCATCCATGAGGTTACATATTTTTTATTTTTTGGAAGTTGGGATCAGGACATGAGACTAAGATTCCTCAACAAATCCAGGCCAATATCAGTTGGAATGACAGTAAGGCAAGATACTATGTCTAGGGTTACTGCCAAGGTACCTTCTTAGATGTGAGGCGCCTTCTCTATATACCATTGCTTAAGCTTCTGAACAAAATCAATGATGTCACATAAGTGTCAGTCATTGACTAAGATATGGTTGAGTTGATCATGCAAATAAACTCAAACCGTCTGTTACTAACCAGCACCTGAAACAATTGGCCTCATTGGTGGAATTGGAGCCTCATGTGGATCTTAGGAAGGCCATATAACTGTGTGGGGTGATTGGGCACGATGCGGTCAAATAATTGAATAGATCTAAGGTCAAATCCTTGGATCTATGGGTCATAAATCACCATATATTCGTATGGTCATAATTCACCTAACATCCAAGGGGTGATTTCCTTAAATGCAATTATCATCACTGAGATTAGACTAGACATAGCCAAAATATTTATAAACTAGACATAGCACAACCCTACCCCAGCATCAACTTAACAATGACAATGTTATATTCAGCTGCAAGTGTCTGTATGCTTGAAACTCTACATAGTTAAGGTTAACACATATTCTATCATTATGTTTCTTATTTATGTCAAACATTTGTCATTTTTCACATACATCATATCAAAGCTTTAACAACAGGTACATTGACAGGGATATGGGAGCAAGGCGTTGCAGCCTTACATCAACATTTGTGTATTGCCAAATAACAGTTTTAGATTTACTAGTCTATTGAACCTTTTTCAGATCTGTCGGTATCGAAACTAAATCATCTGCATGTGGGATGAAGTTCAAGCCCTTAGAGAAACTGAATAGGTAATGTCCATGGTATGATAAATCCCCAACCAAGTTTAACGTACCTCTGTCGTGTAACTTGCTCATCTTGCCTGAGCCTAAACCTCCTCAGTTTTCTTTTCTTCATTCTATTTGGTGTTTCATTCCGTGTAAGTTTTCTTTCTCTAAGTGTTAATTACGGCTCTCTAACCCGCTTCTGGAAATCTCAGACTGAAGCGTTTATTGAAAAAGTTTATTTCAGTCTGCTGCATCTGTGGCGTTTTGTATGCATGTAAGTTAGTGGTAGCACTACTTAAGTCTGCCATCTGTGAGGCTCTCAGAGGCCATGTTGGTAGTCCTGTTGGCGTTGGAGACCGTGGTGGAGGCTCTCCATCAGCTCCACCGTGTACCAAGGGACGTCGTTGACTTTAATTCGGACAGAACTGAGTTAACTGAACACTAAGGTCAATGAAAATCATCAAGGGTCAAGCCATCATCACGAGCGTGCACAGGGACAGATTACATCAGTTTTCAAAGGAAATAAGCTGTGTCTCTAGGCCAAGAAAATGTTGTCTTGTGAAATCATTTACATCTCGGAGAAGCTTCGCTTTTGGTAGCAAGAGAAAATGAATCAAGCTAACTGCATTTTTTTCACCATGCTCATAATTACAAAGATAGGCTCGTAGTCTGACAATATTAACTAAGTCATTCTCAGTGACATAATCTCCTTCTTGAGATCCATCTTCAATAGTCTGGAAGAAACTAAGTCAAAAATGCATGTAGTAAATTCCTTCTTTAACTCAGCTGTTGCCATTTCTTAAATAACTCATCAAGGATAGAGAAATGAACAAATGTTTGATATAATAAGAAAATGATGAGAAAAATGTTTTATTACTAGATAAGAAGAAACAAACATACAGAGACGCAATCTAATATAAATATTGTCATTAGCAAGCTGATAAAGGGGTACAGTTGTGCTTATGAATAGAATATTTTGGCTATGCTAGTTTACTTAGTTGTGACACTGCATTTGAAAATCACCCTTTGGATGTTAAGTATATCTCATACGTGAATATGATGATTTATGACCTGGATCAAGGTGACATAGACTACAGGCTATTCCAATTATTCAATTATACTGTACTAATCTTATATGTTCCTAAGATCCACAAATCCTCAGATCCACTGTTCCCTCCCAATTGTTTCAATGAGGCCAATTGTAACAGAGCGCTTTCAGTTTATTTGCCAGTTTCAGTCAACCATTCAGTCTTAGTCAATGTGACTCTATCTTATGTGACACCATTGATTTTGTTCTGTGACTTAAGCAATGGTATAACGCAGGAAGGCGTCTCTACTCTGAAGAAGGTACCTTTTGGTTTGGAAGAACGCAAATATCTTTGTTTGTTTACTGTGATATATTGGCCTGGATTTGTTGGGGGAATTCTTGATCTCATCTGATCCCCTACAAAATAGAAAATAATTCTTTGTACCCACTTGTCTTGAGTGATACTTAGCCAGGCTTCTGGATACAAAGAAATGCGACCACCAACTGGCCCCAGAGAAGCAAGGTCGGGCCCCTCATCAGGAGTGCTGATAAGGCTGGCCCCCGAAAGGAATCGCGACCTCCCTGGTTTTGCAGACTGACCCTGCCTCTAGGGCGACTTCTACCATTTCCTCCTCTGCCTCTGAAGGAGGAGTCACCCTGTGCCTCCTGGAAAAACCTCTGGGACTTCTTGAACCACATCTTACTGCCCCTCTGACCCTTAGGGTATGGTCTAGAGGAAACAGTAAAACATACTGCTACGGCAGAGAGTGTTTTTCCTTCTTGCTCGCACCAGGTGAGAGTGTCCTTTACCTTGGATCCAAACAATGAGGAACCGTCGAAGGGGGCATTGGTAAAGGCAGACTTAAATGGTTCCGCAAAGTTACACAAAAGCATCCAGGAATGATGCCTTAGGGAAATTCCTGAACCCGCTGCTCTACTCGCTCCATTGGCTGCACACGAAATAAGCTGCATGAAAGAGGTGACGACAGAGTTCAAGGTGAACAACTGGGCAGAAACCTTGTCAGGGACTCCCTCAGTACAAGTACCTTGTAAAGAGTCTCCTAACTCTTTAAGGAGATCTCTCTGAAGCCTCATAAAGTGAGTAAGGTAATTCAGTGATCTAAGGATAAATGCTGCTGAAAAAAAGATACACTTCCCATATCTGTCCATCTTTCAAGACTCCTTATTCGGCGGATGAACAGAAGAAGAAGTCTCAGCTAGCTCCTTCTTAGTGGCCGCCACCACCATCATGGCATCTACAGGAACACTTTTAGACAAAAAATCTTTTCCTGGAGGGGCAGAAAGAAACTTGTTCGGTCTCCTGGGGACTGGCTCCATGGCATCAGGAGTATCCCACATGTTTCGACTAAATAAATCAATCAGTTTGTCTAAGGGTGTAGACACCCAAGAGGCAGAAGGTTGAGACCCGAAAGCCTTTAGGTACACTGACTCTTCATCAGAAGGGGTGACATTGGGCCAGCTGCACCTCTGTTTAAGGATTTCCAGGATGTCTATGAAGGAGACATCATCAGAGGATGACTTGGTACACCCTTCTGACTCCTCGAGGTCAGTGTCAGATGTCAAAGACTCATCCTGGGAGTCTACATGCTTCCTCTTACATGTCCTCTTCTACGGGGGCTCTTCAGAAGGATATTCCAGGGAGGTCCCGGAAGAGTGGGGGCCACTAGTCAGTGGCTCCTGAGGCCAAGGGTCTCTGCTGTCTCTGGAGGGAGTAGGAGCTGAGACAGAAGTAGGTGCTTTAGGGGGAAGAGTGCCGGTACCTCTGGTAGGAGCTGACGATCGGGACAGCACACTCTTCATCATCTGGAATGCCGATCTCTCCGGCTTCAAGGACCTCCCCAGCTCCAAGGAGACAGAGGATGCCATTGGCTCCACAGCCATCGGCTCCGAGATAGACGTAGGGTCCAAACTCACCCTAGCCGACACACCGATCAGGAAGGCCCAGAACCGAAGAAGTTCGTTCCAAGCATCCCTGTCGGGGCTGACCAGGGAGCTTCGGCCCCTAGACACTACGGACAGCATCGAGAGTGTCGGAGCAGAACTCGGCTCTGAAACAGCCACGGGGGAGTTGGAGCCAAAGGTTCCACCAGTGGTACCAAGCACTCCGGCTCCGAAAGACCAGCATGGCTTGGAGGAGGAATGATTGCAGAGGGTTGAATGGACTTGAGTGGCTCCAGAACCGACTGGGTTGGAGCCAACAGCAATTTAGGCAAAGCAGATGACTTCAAAAGTCTCAGTACTACCCTCTCCACATCTTCTTCTGATAAACTCCTGGAAGACCTGGATGGCAGAGTAGGAGAGTGGGATCTCTGAGGTATAGTAGACTTCAATATCAAGAAGGCTGGTAGAGGGTCCATAGACCGGCTCCTAGAAACAGTCTCAGTAGTCTCAGCGGTTGGCTCCGAAATACTTGGAACTGACCCTGCAATCACAATACTGCTCTCAGTCAGCACCAAGGTCTGTGGAGCTGATGAGACAGTGGACTTGTCCAATTTTGAAATTTGAAGAGGTGGCTCCGAGACACCAGCCGGTGCCAGGGAGGGCCTCTTAAATGATTTAGGCTTTCCCTTAGTGGATTTTGAAGATGATGAGGAGCTAGACATATCTTCCTCAAAGGAAGGTTTAAGAAGACCTTTTAGGATGAGCTTGTTCTTCCTTTTCTGCAACACCCTAGGACTGAAAGCATGGCAAAATAAACAGGTCTCTTGTAAATGGATGGCCCTTAAACAGTAAACGCAGTTACCGTGATCATCCGTTATGGACATTTTTTGAGAGCACTTAATGCACTTCTTAAAGCCAGATGGCTTATGATCCTTACTCTCTTTAGACATTCTGAAGTAGAGGACGCACAAACACAGAGAAAAGAAGAAAGAGGACTAGGTTCTCTAATTTAATTGGGTTTAGCCCTTCAGGAAGGAAAAAAACACCACGAGGACTAGGTCCTCTAATTTAAATGGACCTAGCCCGGGCAACAAAGAGATAAGGTCTTCTAACTAAAACAAACCTAGAAAGTTAGACAAAGTAGAAAGTATCACACACTCAAACAGTAATCACAGTAATAAGCAGGAATTTGCAAAAAACTCAAGCTTATGCCAAGAACAAACAGAACGTGATTCTGTTAACAATAATAGCAAATCCAATAATGCTGACAACAAGCTAATTAACACAGCTAATTAACAAGTGAGAAACCACCAAAAACTCTAGACTATCCAATTAACACACACAGCCTAACAGTGCGCAAAAAGCGTGTACAACTACTATATCTATGAATAAACCAGTACACGGGATACCAAACTGAAAGGGGCCAAAGGCTAAAAATTGCACCAAATGGTGCAAGTATAAGCTAACTACTACTGGTGCACCATGGGATACCTACCTAGCCACGCCAACCAGAAGTCTTCCAGCTTGTAAACAGGCCGAGTCAGAGCCGAGGATCGACTCCGATCCCATATGTAAGAATGAAGGTGAAGGACTACAGAACATCTAAACTTACTCATTCTAAAGCACATGTCACAGTCTGTGTTCCCGCTCACATTGATTGCTTTCTGTTCTCTGCTCCCTGACCAGATGTGAAAAACAGCTTGTATGCTGTCAGAAAACATAAAATTTTAGCCCTAAGGAAAAAAATCCACTGACTACCTTTAAATTAAACTAAATTATGCACTTTTCTATTAAATGCATTATGGTATTATAGCTGTTGGGGAAGTTACTATTGCTTATTTACTTCTCTTGATTTGACAATATATTTTTCACCTCACTGCTTGCCATTGTACATTTACATTTTTCATTTCCCTCAGCAAAGAATGGTCATAACTTCCAAGATTAATTGCTTGCACCTGCACACAGCTTGTCTCCATGTAAAAATAGCCAGCAATGAGAAAAAAGCTAACAATTTTGCAGATGCATGAAGGAATCTTTGTAGATTTCACTTATAATAGGATGCACAGAATTTCCTCTGGCTAACTGCCCGCAGCTGCAAACATTTTGTCTCTCAATGAGAACACTTTCTAATGGAAAAGCAAGCTAATATCTTTGGTTATGCAAAAAAAAGAAGTTATGTACTCACCATAACGTTCCATCTGAGTAGGTAAACTTAATTTCTCAGCAACCAGTGGGTTATGGATCTGAGCCAGCAGCATACCAAGCAAAAAGATCCGAGCTCCAAGCTCCTTCAAATACCCTTAGGCAATGCAACCTCCTTCCAATCCTCAGATCGAGTTTGCCACTCCATACATGACACCAACAACCTATCCTGAGACCCCTAAACCAAGGACAAACCTCCAACTCATGAACTCTGGACATCGAGTTCAGCAAAAAAACGCCAAGGCAAGGGGGAAGGAGGGAGGGACGGTTGCTGACAAATGAAGTTTACCTATTCAGATGGAATGTTATGGTGAGTACATAACTTCTTTATCTGAAGTAGTTAACTTCATTTGATCAGCAACCTGTGGGACAGAGTCCCCAGCTACCTGAAATCTTGGGAGGCCCTTAAGGAAGGATATTCTGGAGCACTGCAGAGCCAAAAGAAGCCCTTCCTCTAGACACCAAATCCAGTTTATAATGATTAATAAAGGTGTGAGAAGACACCCAGGTAGCCGCTGAGCAAATGTCATCCAGGGAAACTCTAGACCAGAATGCTGCAGACGTCGCCATCAAATGTGTAAAATGGGCATAAACTCCTACTGGTTCTGGTAAACCAAGCTCTCTGTATGCTTGTAGGATACAAAGGGAAATCCACCTAGCCAGAGTCACCTTTGAAACTGGTTTCCCTAAAAAGGGCTTAGCAAAGGAAACAAAAAGTTGATCAGATTTGTGAAAGGCCACCATCCTGTGCAAATAAAAACGTAACTGCCTGTGAACATCCAGCAAATGAAGTTTGTATTCCCCTTTGTTCTGAAAATTAGGGAAAAAGACAGGCAAATTAATAGATTGATTAATATTTATCTCAGAAGCAACTTTAGGAAGAAAGGATGGATTAATCCTGAGAGACACCCTGTCCTTATGAAACACAAGGTATGGGGGTTTCATACAAAGAGCTTGCAGGTCCAACACTCTCCTTGCTGAAGTTATAGCTACCAGAAAAGCCATCTTCCATGGCAAAAATTTTAAGTCAACTGATGCCGAGGGCTTGAAAGGAGGCACTACTAAGGCCTGAAGAACCGCAGTCAGATCCCACAGCGGTGACGGATTCTTAATAGGGGGTCGCAGAAGAAAAGTGCCTTTCAAAAAGGTCTTACAAATTCTGGCAGCAGCGAGGGAGCCTAAATTGTCTCCTACATGGAAATGAGAAATAGCCGCCAGCTGGACCTTCACTGTGGAGGAGCTGTCTCCTTTCTGGAAGATATGAGATAAAAAGTCTAATACCGCTGGGATCGGAGTGGTAAAAGGATCTAGATTTCTCTGTGCAGCCAAATTTAGAAGCATCTCCATTTGCTAGAATAAATTTTCCTGGTAGAGGATTTATGTGCCGCAACCAAGATGGATTTAACAGGAGAAGAGATACCAGGAATCCTAGCAATTAGTGGAACTGGAGCAGCCAAGCTGTGAGCTTCAGTCTGTCCAGATTCGGAGTAAGCATTCTCGAGGGATGATGAATTAGATCTGGAATGGGATCCAAGATCCAAGGTCGAGCTATGAGATGAGACCATAGGCAGGGGAACCAGACTTGACTAGGCCAGAATGGGGCTATGAGGATCAATCTGCTACCCAACCGGTGAGCTTTCTGTAAGAACTTTATCATGAGTGGGAGCGGGGGATATGCATAAAGAAGACCGGGTGGCCAAGCATGAACAAGAGTGTCTCTGGGGCTTTCTCCCCTCGAGGGGTTAGAGCGAAAAACTCACTGCACTTCGTATTGGAAGGCGATGCGAAGAGATCGCAGCAAGGCTGACCCCACTTGAGGAAGATCTGTTCCGCTACACAAGGGTTCAGAGACAACTCGTAAGGAGAAAGGATAATTCTGCTCAATTTGTCGGCCAAGATGCTGGACCGACCCAGAATGTGCATTGCTATCAGAAAGCGATTGGTGGAGATTGCCCATTCCCAGACTCTCATGGCTTCTCGACAAAGGGGATAAGACTTGGTTCCTCCCTGTTTGTTGATATACCAGACCACTGACATATTGTCTGACTGGATTGCAATAGTTCCCAGAGGTAGATAAGCATGAAGGGCCTGCAACGCTAAAAGGAACGCTCTCATCTCTAGGACATTTATATGCAGAACGGTCTCGTTTTGAGTCCACGTGCCTTGAACAGTCCTGCCCGAACAATGCCCCCCCCACCATAGGCAAGAGGCGTCCATAGTCACAATGGCTTGGGGTTGGGGTGCAAGAAAGGGACATCCCTCCTGCAAATTCCGAGATTGGAGCCACCACTTGAGAGCATTTCTGCACACTCTGCTCAGAGGGATTGGAAAATCTAGAGGTTGATGAAGAATCGACCACTGAACTTGCAACGTCCACTGTAAAATTCTCATATGCAGACGAGCACAAGGGAACAGGTTGATAGCTGCTGCCATGGACCCTAAGGCTCTCAGGAATAATTCTGCAGGGGGTGCAGGGGACTGCAGGAGCACTAACACATGAAGTGTCAGGCTATGTAGTCTGTCTGGGGTTAAGAATGCCCTGGCCTGGCGAGAATCTATTCTCGCCCCTATGAAGTCTAACACTTAAACTTCCTTAGGTTTATGGTAATCCCTAGCCGAGGTGATATTCGGAGAAAGAAATCTCTGGCTAGCAAGAGTAGATGCCTGGTGGGGCGATGAGAAGCCAGTCGTCCAAGTACAGAAGGACCTGAATGCCCTGAAGTCTCAGGTGGGCCACTACAACTGCCATGATCTTGGTGAACACCCTGGGGGCTATGGTGAGACCGAAGGGAAGGACCCTGAATTGATAATGACTGGCCCCTAGCCGAAAGCGGAGGAACCTCCTGGATTGCCTGTCCATCAGAATATGGTAGTATGCATCCTTGAGGTCTATCGAGTGCAACCAGTCTTCCTGCTGCAGGAAGGGTAGGATGGATTGAAGCGTGACTATCCAGAACGTTTCCTTGGCAAAGAACAGGTTCATTATAGACAAGTCGAGAATCGGCCTTAGGTCCCCCGTCTTTTCTGGCACCAAAAAGAACCTGGAATAGATGCTTGATCCGGACTGGTCTGGTGGTACCTGCTGGATGGCTCTTTTTTCTAGTAGTTTTTGTATTTCCAAGGCCGTGGCCTCCCTCTGAGTGGGTGGGACATCCGGGAGGCCCCTTGTGTAAGGGAGTGTGTTTATGAAGGGGATAGAATAGCCTCTGGATATTATTCGAAGCACCCAGCGATCTGTTGTGATGGACTCCGTTGGGCTAGGTGCATCGAAAAATGCCCCCCGACTGCCTCCAGAGAGGAGAAGTCTGGTAACCTCTCAGGGTTGCTGCGCAGGTCACTCTGAAAAAGGTTCACATGACCCGAAGTTCTTTGGCCCCCCCCTCTGCCTCTGGGTCGGCATCCACCTTGTCCCCCTCTGCCTCTGGGGGAGGAGTCCTGAGCGTTCTGGGACTGTTGAGTTTTCCCAAACCACAGCTTCTTTTGCCCTCGCTGGTTCCTGGCGAAGGACCTTTGAGGGTTAGAGAAGTGGATCCCGGTGGCTGACAGCATCTTCCCGTCTTTCTCACTCTGGACAAGCATATCGCGGACAGTCTTCCCGAACAGGGTGTAACCGTCAAAGGGTGCATTAGCGAATGATGCCTTGAAGGGTTCCGAGAAGTCACAAAGACGAAGCCAGGCATGATGCCTTAAGATGATGCCGGACCCGCTAGCCCTAGCGGCTCCCTTGGCATGGACATATTAGACACAGACTTGAGAGTGGCCATACGAGCCGAAAAGGTCCGTTTATCCTTGGCCGACATGGACTCCGGGGGAGACTCAGCATACTCTTTACGAGGTCCCGCTGCAGTCGAATTACATAGGCCAAGTAATTCAGTGCTCTTATAGTAAAGTGGCTGAAGCAAAAGTCCACTTTCCAAGATGGTCCATAGCCCAGGACTCCTTGTCTGGGGGGTGGACCGAGGAACTTTCTTGGGCGAGTTCCTTTTTTGTGGCCACCGCCACCACCATGGCGTCAACCGGGGAACCTTTGTTCCAAGAAGCTCTATCTGCCAGTGGACTCGGTATTTTGTCAGGTCTTTTGGGTATAGGCTCCACAGTGTCCGGTTCCCTCTATGCTCTGATGGTGATAAGGTCCACCAGTGGGTCGGCTGGGGGGGAACACCCAAGAGGTAGATGGGCCTGTGTTTAATGTCTCCAGAAATACAGACTCGTCAGAGGAAGGTTTTTGGGCAGACCACCCCCCCCTCTGGTGAAGGATTTCCATAATGTCTCTAAAGGAGATGTCTTTGGGGGGGGGGTGATTTGGGTGAACCTTCCCCTTCCTCCAAGTTGGTATCCTCAGTGAGGGACTCGGGGGAGTCCAAGTGCCTCCTCTTACACTGGTGTTTGTGAGGGACCTCCTCGGGTGGACTCTCTGAGGAGGGCTCACAAATGGTTTCTCGTTCCTCCAAGGGAACTGTCTGGGGTGCAATGGACACAGGCTGTCCCTGGGGGGACTGGATGATGGAAGACAAACCCAACTGCGAGGGAGCAGGGATGGACCCCGAGGACAGAGCAAGGCATCTTGATCCTCCAGAGAGAACCCTCTCCACGATGTTGAATGCTGAGGGAGACCCAGCCTCCCTGAAACTGGTAGCCAAGACCCTCGGATCCGACAAAGGGATCGGAGCTGAAGCTGGAACAGTCGGACCTGAAGGGGCGGTATGCCCCGACCACAATGGAGCCGATGACACACTCATCTCCTCTGATCCGACGCCCAACTCTCAGCTCCGAGAGCTCGGATCCAAAAGCGGATCTGACAGACTCGAGGGCATGTCTGGCATCGAGGTCGAAGGCACCATTGGCGCCGACCCCCTGACTCCGGGGCTCCTCAGATCCATAGACTCTTATATCCGATGGTGGATCGGAGAAGGAGCTATCGGGGTGAAAAAAGGAGCCGAACTCCCTGCACCGGGAGGAGCCAGCAATGCCCCCATCTGCATCTGAGTTTGTAGAAACCTTCGTGTCATCCGATCCATGTCTGCTTCAGAGATGCTTCTGGTTGATCTGGAGGACACCACTGATGCCAGCCGGGAGAGCCGACGCAAAGATGACCTCGAGGGTGGTCTAGCCTCCTCCTCCGGCTCTGGAAAAAAACGTGTGAACGAAGCCGAGGAGAGGGTAGCCTGGCAACTTTTACTGGAGACAAGATTACTTTAGCAGGAGGGGGCCGTTGGATCTAACTCGGCCTGTCGCTTGTGGCCCCTCTCTCTATCTTTATCCTTATCCACATGTCTCTCTGTATCCCTGTGCTTTTCTTTAATCTTCTTGGCCTCTCTCTCTACCTGTAGTATGGTGGGAGGGTATGTACTGGGCAGGGGAGAAGGGCCAGAAGGCTGAACAGCCACAGCCATGGCTGGTAAGGAAGGTGAAGAAGAAGAAGAGGCAGAAGTTGATTCTGCGGGTAGAAGACCCACCAGAATCAACTTATATCTGTGATCCCGCAGGGCTCGGGGGTTGAAGGCCGCACAAATGTTGCAGCCAGAAGACAAATGGGCCACCCCCAAGCAAACTACACACAGAGTGTGATCATCGGCTGGAGACAGCTTCTGGCCATACTCTGTGGTGACATCCTAAAGAACACACACATGCACACACACACACACACACACACACACACACACACACACACACACACACACACACACACACACATGACGGGCAGGAAGGGAGGCCAACACTAATAAGTATCGTGGACAACTAATAATTTACCTCAAAATTATCAAAAAGGGCACACACAGACCAAGTTTAAGAGAAAAAACCCTGACACTTGCCTGGAGCTCAAGAATCCCGTGCTGGCGAAGCCATGGCAAATGAGATTTGTGGATTGGAAGGAGGTTGCAGTGCAGTATGGGTAGGGGGAGGAGCTTGGAGCTCGGATCTTTTTGCTTGGTATGCTGCTGGCTCGGATCCGTATCGGGTCCATAACCCACAGGTTGCTGATCAAATTAAGTTAACTACTTCAGATGTTTAGTATCTTAAAATGCTTTCATAATTTTGTCTTACTTTTCAAGCCTATTTGCTTACAAAAATTGTTTCTAGCTAAAGCCAAGGACATTAGTCAAGGGATCTACTCTTGTAAAGACAAGGGAACTTATCAACTTAGTTCTATATGTAATATAATCAGTACACCTTTACAGTCACCCCACCCAAGCAGCCCAAGATCACAGAATTACATTAACTTAACTGTATGCTGTAAAACCTATATTTCTTCAAATTTAAAATGTATTTGTTTACTTTATTATATTTTAACACAAATAACCACTGAAAGAGCCCCCACATTATTACACCCTTGACTGCACACTATAAAAAAACTGCTTTACAGTATAACATGCAGGTTATATTATTAAATGTTTCATACAAATATTAATAAGAACAAACATTCTTTTACTTCCTTTTCCTTTTCCCTTTAGTGTATTTGTAAAGATTAATGACTTGATGTGGGGTATATGTTTTACAATTCACCCAAAAGTTTAACAAAGTCAGTAAACATTCAGTCTTTTTTCAGCCACTTTTTTTGCAAAGGCATATTTCACAGATGTGATTGATGCCTTATAGTCTCACATTTATTCACTAATTTCAATGTTGCTAGTCTTCTTCCTGATTATCTTAATCTGCCAACACTAGACTCTGGTTCACATCCAAGGTACTCATGATTTTCCTATTCAGTTCCTGGGCTTTTTTCTATCTCTCTTCAGCATTTTCCTTTGGAACACTGGGAAAGGTTTCACTGGCAAAGTCTATTAGCTTTATTGTCAGAAGAATGAGAAGCAGTGCCCCCTTCCACTCGCTGGCTCACCTTTTGTTGGATAGACTTTACTGCTTCCTCCTTAGCCTGCTCTTCATCAAAAAAATGTATTTGAGCCATGGGGAAAATACGCCGAAGTCAGCTGGGTACAGCAGCCTGAATCTCACACCTGCCTCTTGACAATCCCTGATTTATGGGATACATTTGCTTCTCTTCTGCCTAGTGTACAGTGAACAATAATTTTCTACAAACACTCTTCTGTCTCTAATTTTTAATATTTTCCCTTCTGCCGTGGTTTGGCCAGGATAAATTCTTTCAGCTTGTATGACTGCATCTTTAGCAGTATAGGTATTGACTGCTGTCTCATGGCCAGGTTTGGAGCATACACTTGATGTGCCCTTTCAAATAACAAATCTTGAAGTGCAACACTTATCCAATTGCTTATTTGTGCTTTCATAAAATTAATACAGCCTGTTCCTTCCAGTTTCTTTGATATAGCAGAAAAAAGTTATGTTCTTGCCATAACATTCCATGTGAGTTGTTCATCTCGCCTTTTTGTTCTTACACGTGGGTTTGGAGCCGATCCCTCGGCTCCGAGTCGGCCGCTTTTCAAGCTCAAACTCTCAGAAAAGCTCGAGACACAGTATATATCCTATGATGCTCTACTGTAAACCCCAGATTTAGTACGCTGCACCCGAAGACAGCCTAAAAAAATAAATAAATAAGCACTGCAGTACCTACCTATCTAGGTACCTCTAGATTTCCAGAAAGAAAAACAGTCTGTCTTAAGGAGACAAGCTGACAAGACCAACCAATCCATCAAGACAACCATTCTTCTCACTAGGAGGGGGAAGGTGGGAGGAAATGTAAGAACAAAAAGGCGAGATGAACAACTCACATGGAAAGTTATGGTAAGAACATAACTTCTTTATGTGAAGTTGTTCTATCTCGTTGTTTTGTTCTTACAAGTAGGTAGCGTCCCAAGCACCCTAATCCTGGGCGGCTCAAGGGAGAACATTCCTGAGCACAGTGGAACCAAAGGAAGCCCTGTCCCTGGAGGCCCTGTCCACTTTGTAATGAGTGATAAATGTATGCGGTTTGGACCAAGTAGCACCTGCACAGATGATATCCAAGGGTAAACGAGCTGCATGAGCTAATGACGTAGAAACAGCCCGGGTAGAATGGGCTTTGATGTTAGTCAGTAAAAGTTGATTAGTGGAGGAATAAATGAATTTAATGCAATCAGAAAGCCACTTAGGTAATGTGACTTTTGATACCGCATGACCTTTCCTGTTCTCTGCGTAGGAGACAAAGAGTTGATCAGATTGCCTGAAATCTTTTGTTCTGTCCAAGTAGAATCTCAATTGTCTGTGAACATCAAGCTTGTGTAACATATATTCCAGTCTGTTGGTATGATGTCTAAAAAAAGTTGGGAGCTCAGTGGACTGATTTAAGTTACCTTCGGAGCAGACCTTAGGAAGAAAGGTAGGATTTGTCCTGAGGGACACCCTATCAGGGTGGAAGATCAAATATGGGGGCCTGAAAGATAGAGCTTGGAGTTCAGAGACCCTACGTGTAGATGTAATGGCTACCAGAAATATTGTTTTCCAAGACAGAAACTTCAAATCACAAGATGACGCGGATTTGAAGGGGGTAAGCATCAATTGGGATAAGACAAGATTCAAATTCCAGGGAGAAACAGGGTGTTTGATAGGTGGCCTGAGATGATGGGTCCCTTTCAAAAAGGCTTTACATAGTCTGTGGAACATGATGTTAGATCCGTTAAAACCTACATGAAAGTTAGAAATGGCAGCCAATTGAACCCTCATGGTGGCAGCTGCTGCGTCATCATAGAACAAGGAGGACAAGAACTCTAATATGGTATGAATAGGCGCAACATATGGGTCAACATCGTGGTGAGAAGCCCAGTGAACAAATCGTTTCCATTTGCTATTATATAGCTTCCTGGTTGACAGTTTATGAGAGGAAACTATAATATGTTGGACCACGGGAGACAAATCTTGAGACCTGGCTAATATGGGAATTGGAGCAGCCAAGCTGTCAGTTTTAGGGAGATGAGGGAGGGATGAAGAACACCCGACGAATGAGCCAGAAGGTTTGGCACTGGGTAAAGAACCCTTGGTTCTTCCACTTGATACGTCTGTAGAAAGGGGAACCAAATCTGACGAGGCCAAGATGGGGCTATCAGAATAACAGTCCTTCCCAGACTTTTGGTTTTCTGTATGAACTTGGGAATTAGAGGAATTGGTGGGAAGGCATACAGGAGGCCTGGGGGCCAATCGTGTACAAGCGCGTCCCTCGGGTTGCTCCCTGGTGGGGGATAAAGAACAAAGTAGCTTCTGCATTTGGCATTCATCAGAGATGCAAACAGATTGCAGCAAGGCTGGCCCCACCTGCAGAAAATCTTGTCCACCACCTGTTGTTTGAGGGACCACTCATGAGGCAACAGGATGGCCCTGCTCAGTCTGTCCGCTATCACGTTGGATGACCCCGGGATGTGCATTGCTATCAGAAAGTGCCTGGTGGATACAGCCCACTGCCAAATTCTTAGGGCCTCTCGGCATAAGGGTTATGATCTGGTTCCCCCTTGCTTGTTGATGTACCAGACTACTGACATGCTGTCCATCTGAATTGCAATTGTCCCTGGAGGAAGACAGTCGTGAAAGTGTTGCAATGCCAGAAACACCGCTCTCAACTCCAGGACATTTATATGCAAATGTGATTCCATGCTCGACCAACTGCCTTGGACAGTCTTTCCAGGAAATAGCCCCCCCCACCCTATCAGGGAAGCATCCGTGGTCAATGTGGCTGTGGGTTGGGGGAGAACAAGGGGACATCCGACTACTACCTGCTCGCTGTTCAGCCACCAATTGAGATCCTTCTTGCAAATATTTGTTAACAGAATCTCATGCAACATCGGCAGCTGTTGGTAAGACCATTATATGAAGAGTAGCCACTGGAGCATCCGCATGTGGATGCGTCCCAACGGGACTGCTATTAGTGTCGCTGCCATTGTGCCTAACAGCTTCAATATCTGGGATGCAGGAGCTTTGTTCCGGGTCAACAGACTGGAAAATTGACTTCTTAGGGATAAGATTCTTGTTTGAGGCAACCTGATCCTTGAATCAACAGTATCTAGCTCTGCTCCTATAAAAGTAATATGCTGCGAGGGCGATAACGCAGATTTTTCGAAGTTTAAGGTTATGCCCAACTGGGAACACAGGTTGATAGTGTAGTCTCTTGCATGAATTAGTTGATGCCTGGTGGTGGCGGTGAGGAGCCAGTCATCTAGATATGGAAACATCCGGAATCCTAAGCGTCTCAGGTGAGCCGTGACCACTGCCATACATTTGGTGAACACTCTGGGGGCTGTGGTGAGACCAAAGGGCAGGGCTCTGAATTGGTAATGACTGGCCCCCAGCCGGAAACGCAAGTGATCCAGTCCAGGTTAGGCAGAGTCCCTCATTGACTCTCTTCAAGAGGAATCTTGAGTGAGTTCTGGATCCTATCTGGTCTACGAGACTGGCTGGATGACTCTGTGTCACTGTTAGAATCTCAGAGGCACAGTTTTACATACTAACCTCGAAAACTTGGGCATAGCAAAATAAATTTAAAATGGGTGGCTAGCCAAACCATTCTGGCTATGCTTATAAATGCCCTGTAATGTTTAGCCAGGTGTTTGGGTATGAACCTATGAACCTATGAACCTATGAGGACAGACGGGCTTCCTTTCAGGAACGCTGATAGTGGTTACCAGAGAACTGCTCCCTGTCACCCTGATTTTGCGGACCCCCTCTGCCGTTTGGGTGGTGTCTTCCATTTTTACCCCCTCCTCTGCTCCTAGAGGGGGTATCAGTAGGTGTGTTCTGGAAAGCTCCTGGAAAGCTCCTTGGGGCTTTCAAAACCACATTTTCCCACTTCGTTACCCTTTGGGGTATGGTCTAGTTGGAGTGGAAAAATGGACTCCTACAGCAAACAGAGTCTTTCCTTCTTGTTCACACCTAGTAAACATCTCCTTAACTTTAGGCCCGAACAAGGCGGAACCATCAAATGGGGTATTGACAAAGGAAGACTTGAAGGCTTCTGTGAAGGAGCAAAGGTGCATCCAGGACTGTCTCTGAAGAGCTATCGATGAACCTGCAGCCCTACTCAATCCATCGGCTGCATAAGAAATGAGTCGCATGGATGAGTTGACTATAGAATTGAGGGTATTGAGTTGTGCTGTCACTTTCTCAGAAACTGCATCAGCTGTGTTACCCTGTAGAGTATCTCCCAGCTCTTTAAGGAGATTTCGTTGAAGGCGGGTAAAGTGGGTTAGGTAGTTGAGCGATCTCATGGAAAATGCCGCAGAACTAAATATGCATTTCCCATACCTGTCCATTGTCCTAGAATCCCTATTAGGAGGATGGACAGAAGAAGAGGTTTCTGACATCTCTTTCTTGGTGGCTGTCGCCACCACCATGGCATCAACCGAGACTCCCTTGGTGAGAAAGGCCTTGTCAGCAGGGGAAGTAATGAACTTGTTGGGCCTGCAAGGGACTGGTTCCACTGAATCAGAGGACTCCCACGCCCTTCGAGCAACCAAATCCATTAGTTTGTCGAAGGGAGGAGTAACCCAGGAGGTGGATGGTTGAGACCCAAAGGCCTTCAGGAGTACCGACTCGTCTTCAGTAGGGGCAAGGGTCTGCCAATCACCCCTCTGCCTTAAGATCTCCAATATGTCTGCAAATGAGACATCCTCTGAGGGGGATTGTGGGGACCCTTCTGATTCCTCTAAGTTGGTGTCCGATGTCAGGGATTCCTGTGGGGAATCCAAGTGCCTCCTCTTGCACAGTCTCTTCCTAGGTACTTTATCAGTGGGAGTGTCCGGTGAAGTCCCTGTAGAGGAGGGGCTGCCCAATGGGGATACCTGAGGCTCTGGGTCTCAATGCTTGGTAGGGACCTGTGGAGAAGAGACAGAACGTGGCCCTTTAGGGGGAGGAGAAGAAGGATCCGAAGAGGTAGTGGTCTTAGAAGACATGACCTTCCTCATGGCATCGAAGGCACCAGAATCCCGGTCCGAGAAGTCTGCCGACTCCGAAGAGGCTGGCAACCCTCCCCGAACCGAGACCCCGCACTCCAATCCAGAGGACGGAGCCGAACTCACCTGCACCGAAGCCCTGAGGGGAAGGGTCGGAACTGAAGTTTCGGTTTGACTCTCCACCCCGGAGCCAGCGAGGGAGTGTCGGGTCCGAGACTCCTCGGTTCGAACCGAGGAGATCAAGGTCAATGGAGCTGAGGGAGCTGGATTGAACCTCAGCTCCGAGGGCTCTACCAACATCGGTCCTCTCTGCCCTGGCTCCGAGAGTTCAATTGGCCTCGGAGGAGGAGTAGAGAGTAGGAATGGGATTTCAGGTTTTGAAGCCAAGTGGCTTGAAGCGGAAAGCATTTTGGCCAGGGCTGGGTTCTCTAGCAATCTCTTAACCACGCGGTCCAGGTCCACATTAGATAACCTCGAAGAATGGGTCGAAGGATGGGTCGAAGGGGCTGAAGACGGCACCAATTGAATAATCGGAGACTGAGGAGTCTCCAGATCCACAATTGGACTCCGAGATAAAGGTTCGGTACACAGTTCCAAAGCCTGTGGAGCTGATGATCGAACGATACTAGAGGAGCTCGGAGCCGAGGACTTGGGCTCCGAGGACCCCTTGGATGACTTCGACCCCTTCGAAGCCTTGGAAGAAAGGTCGGTCTTGTCCAGCGCAGCCTGAAAATCAGGCTTCAGGAGTCCTCTATCCACCAGCTTTCTGCGCCTTTCCAGAAGAGCCCTGGCGCTAAAGGAGTGGCAGATAGAGCACACTTCCTGCAAATGAACAGATCCTAAACAGTACACACAGGTGGAGTGGTTGTCTGTCACAGACATTTTCTGGCCACACTCACACCTTTTGAAGCCAGACTTTTGCTTCTCTGACATTTTAGTAAAAGAGAGAGGAAATATATATATATATATATACATGTTCAGATCCCTGAACTCAATACTATGAGTATATTAAATACAAAAAATGCTATTTAGATATTTTTTAATATTAACTCTCTACAGAACTAGCTAATCTCTAAATGTTCTAACTAATTTTAAACTACCACTAATAAATTTAGCACACACAAAGGAGCTGACAGAGCCCTGTCATGCCCAAAAAACTAAGAAAGGCTTATAAAAAACAGCCGTTAAGAAAAACACTCCAAACATATACTAGATCTACACACTAACTCTAACTAAACTCTATTTTTTTAAAGAAAACAACACTAGCTAACAATACAAGAGAAAAAATAACACTGGCCCAAGCTTCCTCTGACGAGTCTGTAGATCCGTTGCAGCAGCAAACTAGATCTGGGGTTTACAGTAGAGCATCATGGGATATATACTGTGTCTCGAGCTTCTCTGAGAGTTTGAGCTTGAAAAGCGGCCGACTCAGAGCAGAGGGATCGGCTCCGAACCCACGTGTAAGAACAAAACGGCGAGATAGAACAACTTCACATTCCTAGGTTTTCTCTGCATGCTTTGCCTTTTAATTCTATTTTGAAACAGCTCTTCTTTAAGAAAGCTCATAGCCAGCCTTTTCTTGATTTCATCCTCTGATTTTTGCAGTTTTATCAGTTCATCAGAATTAGTTAAAGCCTCTTCTTTTATCCAGCCTTTTATTACTTGAGTTGATGTATTCTTTAAATGTTTAATTTATTTTAATCACCTCTGAGTACATTTGATTTTTTTCTTCCAAACTACTGGAAGATACATCTTCTACCATAACTGAAATTTGGATTGCTTTTTGATGAACAGCTGCAAGATTCTTCCTAGCCAGTGTTTTCTGTTCACCTTCTGCAGCATCTGAGATTAACCTCTTAGATGAATTACGTATTGATTAAAGGTAGCCGGCTGGGAGGAAATTCTAGTCCCTTCCTTGGAGAACATGGACCCAGAAAGAAATCTGGTAAGCTCCTTGAGCAAATCTCTTTGAAGTCTGAAAAAATGTGACAAGTAATTCAGTGATTTAAGTGATCTCAGTGAAAGTCACTGATTCCTAGACATACTTCCCAAACCTGTCCAGTGCCTAGAATCGCTGTTAGGGGGGACAGGAGAACTATGTTCTGCTACTTCCTGTCTAGTGGCTGCAGCAACAACCATGGCATCAACTGGTAATCCTTTACTCGAGTGTAGAAATTTTTTTGGAGGTGCAAGAATTCTATCAGGTGTCTTAGGAATTGGCTAGATGATGTCTTGTTCCTTCCATGCCAGTTGAGGGACCAGTTCTACAAGCTTATTGGCTGGGGTAGTCACCCAGGAGGTATTTGGGCTAGACCCAAAAGCCTCCAGAAACACTGATTCCTCCTGGAAAGGGTTATCAGGAGACCAACCACCTCTTTGTTTAAGGAGTTCCAAGATGTCTCCAAAGGAGACATCATCAGGTGGTGATCTGGGGAACCCCTCCCCCTCATCAATATCAATGCCCTTAGTGAAAGACTCTTGCGGGGAGTCTAAATGCCTCCTCTTGCACATTGTCTTCCCAGGGACATCCTCAGTGGGATGCTCCAGGGAACTATGGGAAGAGATAAAAATACCCTGATGGGTAGATTGGAGACTAGCTTGGACTAGCTGTCTGGGTGAAAAGGACAATCGAGGCTCAGGATGCAAAACAGAATGAGACAAGGAAGTCTGATCCAAAGAGGACAAGGTTGTCTGGTCTTTAGGCATAAAGAAAACTCTATCCACTACCTCAAAAGCTGAGTGGCTAGGGGAAGCAGAGACCCATGGATTTGACAATGGACCATCTCGGATTGTCAGCTCCTGTCACCTTGAAGGCATTCCACCAAGGAGGGAGTCTGAACCAAGCTAAATAATGCTGAGGGTCCAAGGGGAAGAGATGTCTCTCACAACTTTGGAGTTGACTCCAAAATCCTGGAGCTGGTGCTGATGCTTCGGCTCCTAGAGTTCTCTGGCTCTGAGGTGCTCAGTGCCTGTTGACTCAGAGAAACCACTGGAGTCTAAGAAACAAGAATCTTTGGATGTGAGGAAGACATTCCCAAGGATTTTGGATCTGATGTCTCTGAAACTGAAGGACAGATCAGAGAAGGAGAAATCAATGGTGGTGTGGCTCAATGAAGCCTCTTAAGACCCAATGGAGATGGAGCCAAAAGGACTCCCATTTGAATCTGTGTCCTAAGGAATTTCTTCATCATCCTATCTGTATATGCCTCAGATAGGCTCCTGGAAGATGAGACAGATGAAGCCAGTGAAGAAGGCCTAGAATGTCTTCTGGGCGACTGCTCAAGGAATGGAGAAGGCAACCTGGAAGAGATAGGCTACAAAATCAAAGGTGGGCCATGGATGCAAGAGGATTTTTCCATCTGAAGATTTGGATCCAAATGAGTAAGATCCAACGTTTTCAAAAGTTTTTCAGGTGGCTCAAATGAAGGAGATGAAATTTAGGTCAAGGTGGAAGGACGATCAAAAGACCTTTTATGTACCTTCTAGTCCTTAGAAAAAAGTCACACTTTTTGTCTGTTTTTTAGGGATTTGAGCCCCAGCAACCGAAGGAGAGAATTTAGAAGGAAGAAGACTCCTAAAAATAAGCTTCTTTTTCCTATCAATTGCACAAATGTCACATTCTACCTCCAAGTATTTCAGACCCAAGCAGCATACACATTCATTGTGGGCATCAGAGTTTGGAACCTTGTGCCCACAGGAAAAACATTTTTTAAAGCCGGATGATTTATCTGAGATTTCCTATCCAACAAGAAATATGATGATATGACAAAAAATATGTAGAAATAGATAGGATTTTCTTTTTTTCTTTTCAAAAACAGAGGTAAGAGGAAGAAAAACAGAAGTTATGTACTCACCATAATGTTCCATGTGAGTTGTTCATCTTGCCTTCATTCTTACTGATGAGTTCAGAGCCAATCCTCGGCTCTGACTCGGCCAAATACAAAAGCTCGAGGTCTTCAACCATCTCGTGGCCTAATCCCTGCCCCATGATGCACTAGTACTTCCCTCAGATCTTGTTTGCTGCCAACAAAGGTATAAGCCATCTCCAAATATAGCCACAGCATAGAATACACCGGATAAAGGTCAATTACAGCCATGCCTCACCTCAGGTTCTCGATCCTCAAGAAGCCTAGAAGGGGGTTGGAGGGTGGGACATAAGAATGAAGGCAATATGAACAACTCACATGGAACGTTATGTGAGTACATAACTTCTTTATGTGAAGTTGTTCTATTTTGCCTTCAGTCTTACTAATAGGATAGCATCCCAAACACCATCTTCATGGGTGGCTCACAGGAGTATATTCTTCAGGACAGTGGAACCAAAGGAAGCCCTGTCCCTGGAGGCCCTATCCACTTTGTAGTGAGTGATAAAGGTATGAGGCCTTGACCAAGTAGCTGCTGCACAAATTGTATCTATTGGTAATTTGGCAGAAAAGGCTGAGGATGTGGAGACAGCTCTAGTTGTGTGGGCCTTTATTTTGTCTTGTAATGGTGTATTCACTGAACTATAAGTAAAGGAAATACAATCCGATAACCATTTAGATAAAGTGATTTTTACAACAGGAGCACCCTTCCTGGAGTCTGAGAAAGAAACAAAGAGTTGATCCATCTTCCTGAAATCCTTGGTCCTGTCTAAATAGAAGTGGAGCTGTCTGTGAACATCAAGCTTGTGCAGCATATACTCTGTCTTATTGCCATACTTGGGGAAGAATACAGGCAACTCTATAGACTGATTGAGATTTGTTTCTGAACATACAGTACCTTTGGTAAAAATGAGGAATTTGTCTGGAGAGACTCTATCATTATGAAAAATCAGATAAGGGGGTTTAATGGACAAGGCCTGTAACTCTGAAACCCTCTGAGCAGAATTAATAGCTACTAGAAAGATGGTTTTCCATGTAATATACTTTAGGTCACATGAAGAGTCTGGTTCAAAAGGTGGTAGAATTATTTGTGATAGAACAAAATTGAGATTCCATGGAGAAATAGGGATTTGATGGGTGGTCTTAAATGTATAGTGCCTTTGAGAAATGCCTTCAAGAGTCTATGTGACATGACATTAGACTCTTCCTCACCAAGATGGAAGTTGGAGTTTGCAGCCAATTGAACTTGAATAGTCCGGCAGCTACTCCCTCATTGAAAAGTTTTGTCAAGAATTCCAAAATAGAAGCCATTGGAGCTAAATAAGGATCAATATGATTTTATAATGCCCATATTGAGAATCTTTTCCATTTGCTGAGGTATAGCCTTCTAGTTGAGGATTTGTGAGAGGATGTCAATATATGCTGCACTGCAGCTGAAAGATTCTGAAGCCTGGCTATGTTTGGAACTGGAGCAGCCAAGATGTCAATTTGAGGGACTAAAGGAATGGATGAAGAGCCCCTGATGAGTGAATCAGGAGGTCTGCAACTGGGTCCAGGATCCAAGGTTCTTCCAATAGATGAGGCCAAAGAAAGGGGAAACAAATCTGACGAGGTCAATATGGGGCTATCAGAATTATGGTCCTTCCCAGAGCACTGGCTTTCTGTAAAATTTTAGGTATCAGAGGTAATGGTGGAAAAGCATAAAGGAGACCTGGGGGCCAATCGTGTACATGTGCATCCCTTGGGGCTTCCCCCGATAGGGGAATTAGGGCAAAGTAGCTGCTGCATTTCATGTTTGTGGGTGTGGCAAAAAGATCGGAGCAATACTGACCCCATATGCAGAATATCCTTTCTGTCACTTCTTTCTTTAGGGACCACTCATGAGGCAATAGAATTGCTCTGCTCAGCTTGTCTGCTATCACGTTGGACTTTCCTGGGATGTGCATTGCTATCAGAAAGCACTGGGTGGAGTTTGCCCATTGCCATACTCTCAAGGCCTCCCGACATAGATGGTAAGATTTGGTTCCTCCTTGTTTGTTTATGTACCAGACTACTGACATGTTGTCTGGCTGGATTGCAATGGTCCCCAGAGGAAGACAGTCTTGAAAGGACTGCAACGCTAGAAGTACCGCTCTCATCTCTAGGAGATTGATATGCAGGTGAGCCTTGTATTCTTTCCATGTGCCTTGGGCTGTTCTTCCCTGATAATGCCCCCCCACCCTATCAGGGAAGCATCCATGGTCACTATGGCAATCGGGTTGGGAAGAACAAAGGGACATTCTATCATTACACAATGCGATATCAGCCACCACTGAAGGTCCTTCTTGCAAGAATTCATGATTATAATCTGATGCGACATTGAGAGTTCCTGAAAGGAACACTGCATGAATAGGAGGCATTGCAGTATCCGCATATGCATCCAACCCAGTGTAATTGCAATGATTGCTACAGCCATTGTACCCAACAATTTGAGAACCGTGGAAGCCATGGCTTTTTCTTTTGAGAGAAGGGTTAGAACCTGTTGTTGAAGAGCACAGACCCTTTCTGATGGAAGTTTTAAGGTCATTGTGGTAGTGTCAAGATCTGCTCCTATAAAAACAGTATGTTGTGATGGCAATAAGACAGATTTTTCTAAATTTATGGTAATCCCCAACTGACAGCATAGATTCATAGCAGTGTCCCTTGCTTGACTAAGTTGATGCCTGGTAGTGTCAGTTAGGAGCCAGTCGTCTAGGTATGGAAATACCTGGAATCCCAAATGTCTCAGGTGAGCCGTGACTACTGCCATGCATTTGGTGAACACTCTGGGGGCTGTTGTGAGATCAAAGGGCAGTGCTAGAAATTGGTAGTGGTTGGCCCCTAGCCAAAAGCACATGTGATCTCTGGATAGACTGTCCATTTTTATGTGGTAGTACGCATCTTGGAGATCTATCGAGCACATCCAATTGTCTTTTCCTAGAAAAGGAAGTATCGATTGCAGTGTAACCATCCGGAACTTTGTCTTCTTTACAGATTTGTTTATTCTGCTGAGATCCAAAATGGGCCTCCAGTCCCCTGTTTTCTCTGGAACTGAAAAGAACCTTGTGTAAGTTCTGGATCCTATCTGGTCTGCAGGGACTGGCTGGATGACCCTTTTTTCTAGCAACCTTTGAATTTCAATGGCTGCTTGTTCCCTATGACTGGGTGGAACATCTGGGATCTTGCTTACTGAGGGAGGTGGGGTGGAAAAGGGAATAGAGTAACCTCTGGATATGATGCTTCGTACCCAGCTGTCTTTTGTTATTTGAAGCCAGGCATCTGGGTACAAAGATAAGCATCCCCCAGCTGCCTCCAGAGATGGACAGGTGGAACTCCTCTCAGGAGCGCTGATAGGGCTTCCCAAAGAACTGTTCTCTGTCACCCTGATTCTGTGGACCCCCTCTGCCATGTGGACGGCATTTTCCATTATTGCTCCCTCCTCTGCCTCTGGAGGGGGGTTCACCACGTGTGTCCTGAAAGGGTCCTTGAGTTTTATGAAACCACATCTTTCCTCCTTTCTGACATTTGGGGTAAGGTCTGGTAGGTGTGGAAAAACAGACTCCGATGGCAGACAGAGTCTTTCCCTCTTGTTCACATATGGTAAACTTTTCTTTCACTTTGGGTCCAAAAACGGATGAGCCATTGAAAGGGGTGTTGATAAACGATGACTTAAAGGCTCCGCAAATGAACATAAGAGCATCAAGGAATGTCTCCTAAGAACAATTCCTGTACCCGCTGCTCTGTTCGCTCCATCAGCTGTGTACGAAACCAAAAGCATGGACAAATTTATTAGGGAATTAAGGGTGGAGAGCTGTGAGGATATTTTGTCTGAGATCCCCGCAGCTACTGAACCTTGTAGAGTATCTCCTAGCTCTTTCAGGAGACCTCTTTGCAATCTAGTGAAATGCGTAAGATATATCAGTGACCTAAGAGCAAAAGTCGCTGAAGTAAACATGCGCTTTCCATATCTGTTCATGACTCTCGAATCTTTATCCAGTGGATGGACTGACCTTGAAGTTTCAGATAACTTCTTCTTGGTGGCTGCCACCACCACCATGGCATCAACAGGGACTCCCTTGGTGAGAAAAGCCTTGTTCTGTGGTGAGGTAATAAACTTATTAAGCCTCCTAGGGACAGGTTCCACTCTATCTGGAGACTCCCATGCCTTTCAACAAACTAAGTCCATGAGTTTGTTGAAATGTGGAGACACCCTAGAGGCAGAGGGCTGAGACCCAAAAGCCTTCAGGTAGACTGACCCATCATTAGTAGGTTTGATGGGCTGCCAATCACCCCTCTGTTTGAGAATCTCTAAGATATCTGCAAAGGAGATATCCTCTGAGGGTGACCGTGGGGAACCTTCTGAATCATCCAAGTCAGTGTCTGATGTGATGGATTCCTGAGGGGAGTCCATATGCTTCCTCTAGCATAGCCTCTTCTGAGGGACCTCCTCAGTGGGAGCTTCTGGTGAGGTCTCGGACGAGCAGGGATCACTGAATGGGGCTTCCTGAGGCTCTGGGTCTCTATGCTTTTGTGGAATCTGTGATGACAAGGTAGACACTAGTGCTTTAGGGGGAGAAGCTACTGGTCCTGATGATGTGGTTGTCCATGGGTACAATGCTCCCCTCATGGCATCGAAGGCCCCCCGGCTCCAATGTGAAGGAACTCCTGGATCCAAAGATACAGTTGATTCCCTCGGTACTAAGATGGTAGGCTCTGAGCCAGAGGTAGGTGTCAAACTCACATGCGCCGAAACCCTGAGAGGCAAAGTCGGACTCAAAAGATTAGTTCGACTATCCTCCCCAGACCAGACTGGTGAGTGTCGGCCCCTAGACTCGTCGGTTGGCACCGAAGCAGTCTGAGAGGTCGGATCCGAAAGTCCTGGAGTAGATCTTGGCACCAACGGCGCCACTATCATCAGTTCTGAGCACTCTGGGTCCTTAACCTCGAGTTGGATTGGAGGAGGAACAGATATGGGATGGGGGGCAAGTTGGATGGTTCCAAAGCCCAAAAGGTCACCCCGACAAAAGCTTGCCCAGTGCCGGTGTCTGCAGAAGCTTCTGCACCACACAATCCACATCCATGTCTGATAGGCTTCTTGAGGACCGAGAGGACCGAGCCAAAGAAGCTACAGATTGCAATATCGGTGATTTCAGAATGGGAGATACCGGCTCCAGTACTGGGGACCAGCTCCTCATTGTGATAACTGTCAGCTCCGAAGTCAGTGGTGCTGAGGTCAAAAGTTTGTCAGAATTTGACTTACTGGATGATGCAGATTTTTCCGGCTCTTAAGATCCAGCAGTGGAATATCTCTTAGAAGGTTTAGACGGCTTGACATAAGCTGTATGACCTTGTTCCAACAATTCCTGAAAGGAAGATTTAATCATGCCCCTGACAATCAACTTGTTCTTCCTTTCTTGTAGTACTCGGGGGCTAAAGGAGTGACAGATGGAACATGTTTCCTGTTGATGTAATGGACCTAAACAATACAAACAATCCATGTGCCCATCAGTAATGGACATTTTTTGTCCACATTTAGGGCATTTCTTAAACCCTGAAGGCTTAGACTGTTTAGCTTCCTTGTCTTTGTCTTGTTGAGAAATCTTAAAAAAATACCAAGAAAAGGTGTATCCACACAAACACACAATAAAGAGCTCTCTAACTTAAACGAGCTTATAATAAAAAAATTGCCTTCTAACTTTAACAGGCTATACTATGAAAAAAAATGTAAATGGCTAAATGTATATATGTATATTTATATATATATATATATATATATATATATATATATATATACACATATATATATATATATATATATATATATATATATATATATATATATATATATATATATATATCCATATATATATATATATATATATATATATATATATATATATATATATATATCCATATATATATATGTACATATATATATATACATATATATATATATTCACACACGGTTATCTATATAACAAACACTCTGCACAATAACAACAAGTTCTATCTAACTACTATAATTTGAAAAACCTTACAAACTATCACTCTATTAAGGGGAATAGCGAGAAAGGCCTTGAAACAGACCACGGAAAACTAAAGAAAAAGAGCACATTAGTGGAAGAAAGCGAAGTGCGAAAGGCAATATAAGAAGTAACCACTATCCTAACTAAACAAATCTTATCTAGAACTATACAATCTAAGTAATTATGAGAAAAAAACAAAGTTTCACTGGCCAGTGCTGGTGAATCGTCCGATCTGTTGCAGCAGCAAACGAGATCTGGGGGAAGCACCAGTGCATCATGGGATATGGAGTAGGCCACAAGCTGGTTGAAGACCTCGAGCTTTTGCATTTGGCCGAGTTGAAGTCGAGGATCGGCTCAAAACCCATCGGTAAGAATGAAGGCAAGATAGAACAACTTCACATCCAATGATTACCAACAATGGTATTTTAAGGTACTATAAAAGTACAAGGAAGGAAAGAAAAGACTACCAGCTATAGTATTTGGAGGTACTCAAAGAGTACAAGAAAAAAAGGGATGTTCGAAGAGGAAAAAATGAATGAAATGGCAAAAAGGGGTACCAGGACAGAGTAGAGAATACAAAAAAACAAAATATAAATATGTATCAAGAGAATAAATGAAAAACAAACTCACTTGCAGCACAAAAAGCAGTGACTACGTAATCCTAATGCTAGAGAGCTCATAACCCACATCTGTTCGCAATGGTGGCAAATGAGATCTGGGGTACATTAGGTTGATGGGGTAAAGGGTGGAGCTTAAAAGTTCAAGAATCCTATGATCTGGAAGAAGTGACTGAGCCAAATCTGAGTATTGGATCCAAACCCAGCAGTTAAGGAATGAATGAAAATGACAACACCAGATCATGAGTTTTCTGAGGAGCCAGTTTGGGCCACAGAAGAGTCACCCACCTGTGGTTGAGGAAAATTAATACTCTGCTGTGGTGGCAATGGGTACTTAATAATATTGTTCTTTTTTTGGCTGGAAGACAATCCAATGGAGGAGTCTGTTCAATGGTCAAGTCAAAAATGGTGCTTGCTTCCCAAGGAAGCTTACAGCAATAGTCAGTAAATCAGGAAAGTAACAAAAGTTTAACTTTTTCCAACAAAAAAAAAAATGATAAAAACAGTTTAAACATTTTCCCATCCCTAAAAAGTAAAACAAACATATTTTTTTCCGCAGAAGAATGTACTTTTAAACAATTTCTAATTTTGTATCAGAAAAATAAAAAGTGTGCTCCTGTTAAAAACTACATAAAAGTCATGAAAAGGTCAAGGAACATATTTTTTCTTAGCTTAGAAGTACTTTTCTCACAGAAAAGATACCTTAAATGTTGCAAAAAAAAATAATGTGAAAGGTTTTCCCTAAAGGGAACTATCTGTCCAGCAATGGAATAGTGTTAGCAGACTATCACAGGTTGATAAGTTGATACGTAAGTATTAGGATAGCTGCCCTTACAGGCCATTTTAAGCCTAGGCAATTTCCCTTTTGGTGCTTGAATTGACCTGTCTTGTATGGTGTTAGACTGGCCTTACCTATCCCATGACTAATAATTATATTTTACCCCTAGTGAGAATAACATGGATCATAACATACATGATTTCAGAGGACCCATGTGTGGGATAAAGTATTTAGGAGATGCCTCTGTACATTAGTAGTAAAGGGGGAAGGGCTGGAGTTAATTTTCTTTTACCTATCCATAGATCCAAGTTTTGCATGTATATGGACAGTGATCAGATTTGTTTTATTTGATTGGGGTGAGTTTATTCCAGAGCAATGGTATCCTCTATGATATATATCTTTCCCTCCAAATCATTTCAGTGAGGTTACACAAAAAAGAAGTTTTGATCCCAGGGACCAAGTATTTCTAATGCCATTTGACTTGCTGATGTGCAGTAGGTCCATCAGTACTGGGTAGGAGGATGCCTTATAAGCCAGACATAGGTTACCTTTTAGCAGTCTGTAGGATATCAAGTATAATAACAGGGCTTTAAGTCAGTCCACATAGGAGATATTATTTAGGTCTTGTATCCTTTTAGTAAGGTATCTCTGTGGGCATTCTAGTTGCTGCAAATATCCAGACAGATACTTGCCAAGGGAATTACAGTCAATGACTGGTCTAGTAAGGGCTTAGTAAAGGGGGGAATGATATATCTAGATCCAGACACAATTCATCTGTTTACAAGCAGTTGATGTACATGTTAAGGTTCTGAGCTGAACTCCTTGTATAAAGGGTTTGATTCCTTCAGCCCTCATTTGCCTGCTATGTGAACTTGAGCAAGTCACTTAACCAGATATTGCTCCTCAGTTGCCCCTGATAAGAGACTTTGTGTCCACTTATTCTACCTGGCTGCTCAATATAGAAGAACTTTCTTATGAGAATAGATACATGCTGGTCAAAAGTTAGGTCACTGTAAACATAAGTTCCCAAATCTCGAACAACTGGGTCAACGTTTAGGGGCATATTGTCAATGTAGTAGTTTCCCAGGGCAGACAACCTCCCAAAATATATGATAATATACTTTTTGGCATTTAGTTTTAGTCCATGATTTTGGCACTAGTTATTTGTTTGGAAAAAAACTTCAGCAGGGTGGCTACGTCATTTGGGGATTCAGTGGCTGCTCCTAGCTTGCAGTCATCAGCAAACTTAGTCAGCCAGAGCCCTTTAGTATAGACTTTTACTTCAGAGAGGTAGATGCCAAACAGGAGTGGTGCCATTAGTGAACCCTGTTGACTCCACTAGGGACTGGTCTTTTTGTGTTGATAGCTTCTCCTATTTTGATCTCCTTTGTCCTCTCTGTAAGCCAGTTGGCAATGCAGTGGGTGATGCAGAGGTTTATTCACAGTTTATTTTGCTTTTCTACTATGCCTGAGTGGGGGATTGTGTCAAAGGCTTTGGCTAGGCTGAGGTATGCAGTGTGTACCATTTTATCTTCATCCATTGCTTTGGTGACCTTTTAAAAAATTCCACTATGTTAAGTAAGCATGATCTGCCCTTAATGATTCCAAACTGAGACAGATCCAGTGTTTGGAGATTTCCCATGTAGTTATTTATTGGTTCCATGATAAGTCTTTCCACAGCTTTGCATATGAGGCTGGTCACAGAATATGCTTTTCAGATGAGGCTGAAGAAGCAGTTCTATGTTTCTATTTAATCACACTGGAAGTGGATACTATATAGGAATGAAACACTAGTGAACAACATTCTTATGTGTATACTCACTAGTGTGTCTACCAAGTGTTGTCCCAGAAGATTAATTTGCATTGTATGGAAATTTTCCCTATCCCCAAGATAGAGAACTTTTAAGTTGGTATATATAAGTAGCATGGGTGTGGAAGGTGTGGGGATGGGGAATTGTGTGTGTGTGTGTGTGTGTGTGTGTGTGTGTGTGTGTGTGTGTGTGTGTGTGTGTGTGTGTGTGTGTGTGTGTGTGTGTGTGTGTGTGTTTTAATTGCAAATTGTGTTTGCAGTTCTCTGTTGATTCCCTTTTGTGATCATAAGTCTGAGAAATTATCAGAAAAGAGTTGTCAGCCTGTCAGGACCATGTCTTGTGCATCTTGCAGTGGTCGTGGTGGTGAAGTGTTGCTTAGATAGAGTATGATTTAACCTAGCTTCATATGTACCCTTACATGCTCAATGAGTATGTAATTTATTCTTTGCTGATACATTTCAGTGGTTCAGCAGAAGGGAATATCAGCTTTCTGGATGGTTTTATTTGTCTTGATGTGTCCTAATAACTTAAAATTCCTTAATAAAATGCAGACATCTGTTATGGTGATGGCAAACAGTTTGCTACAGTTTAAAAAGAAGATTTTTTTAAAACTAAAACATGAGCGCCATAACACTCTATGCAGGTAGGATATAAACTTTAACAACTGTTTGCTACATTTGTAGCAAACAGTTTGTTACAATTTAGAAAAAATAAATAAATAAATAAAACATGAGCACTGTAGTACTCTGTGAATGCAGGGTATAAAATGAAGCAACTGTTTGCTACATTTGCAGCAAGCAGTTTGCTACGGTTTAAAAAGCAAATTTTTTTTCTAAACTAAAACATGAGTGATGTAGCTCTCCTTGCAGGCAGGATAAGAACTCTAGCAATTGTTTGCTACATTTGTATCAAGCAGCCTGCTATAGTTTAAAATTATTAAAATGTTTTTAACTAAAATGCAAGCACTGTAGCACTGTGAGCAGGCAGGGTATAGATTGTAGAAACTGTCTGCTACATTTGTAGCAATTTGTTACAGTTTGAAAGAAGAAATTATTCTTTTTTAATAAAATATGTTGATGGACGGTTGGAGGAAGAGTACAGCAATGGTACCTGGATGGCTGGGACAGGATGGAGGAGGTGTATGTCATTCGCTTGGTCACCTGGTTGATGTGCCAGTAGAAGGAACGTCTGTTTTTTTTTTTTTTGCAGTGGAAGAGCTGGGGGCAGCATGGTGTAGATTTAACTATGATACGCTGATCACCTACAAGTAACAATCTGCTTATTACAGTGAAGTGCTTTTTTTTCACTTGAAGAGCTGGGGGGGGGGGGTTAGGTGCTGGTTACTGACCAGAAAGGAGTCACAACAATCATCTTGGGGATTCCTTCTGAATCTTCAGAAGTACTCTAAATATTAGTGGAATGGGTGGAAAAACATTCCTGCCCAAGGAAAAGAAAAAGCATCTGCCTTCCATTTCTGAGGTATCTGTGATGACTGACTGGTTTGCAGCAGGGAGGGAGAAGGGGAGACCTGGATTTAAGGATATTTTTTGTCTTCACCAAATGATTTCTATTCTGACAAACCCCAGCAGGACCAAAGAGATTTCAGACACCACTGTATCTTTCTCATACATATACTAAGAAACCCAAAATCCTGAGGTGCTCCCTGACAGTGACAAGGTCTGAGTGGAAAACCTTATCAATAGATCTAGATATAGATTTATTTTTTCTTGTGGAAGAAAAGGTGTTTGGACTGAGGTGTCTAATCAATATCCCAGGAACACAATCCTGACTGAATGAGTCAAGAAAGACTTTTGAATGTTTTCTTGGAATCCCAGCTTGTGTAAGAGGCCCCTCACTCATGATAAAAATTCCTGACATTTTGAAAAAGATTCTGCAAGGATAAGCAAGTCATCCACATATGGAAAATGTGGATATGCTGTAGCCTGCAATGAGCTATAACTGGAGCTAGGCACTATCTGAATACTCTCGGTGCACTGGATAGTTCAAAGGGTAAGCCAAAGAACTGAAAATGTGATCCAGACACAAAAAAACCTTAAGAAACATCTGAAGTCTGGATGACTAGGGATGTGATGATAATCATCTTGTAAGTCTAGTGTTATGAGGAGACTTGAAAGAGGAAGAAGATGTAATGGGTTGCTAAGTGACATCATTTTGAATTTTGGCACCATTATAAACAGATTTAGAAAAGAAAAATCCACAACTGGTCTCCAAGCATTATCTTTCTTTGGCACTAGAAACATGCTTGAATGAAAATCATTCACCACCTCAGAAGGAGGAAGTGGTTATATCACTCCTTGGGACAGCATGTGATGAAGAACCAGGGGAAACAGAAGAGTCTGATCTGAAGGATGAGCAGTGACCACCTGGAAAGGAGGCATTTCCTTCCACTACCATCTGTAACCTTGATGAATGATTTTCATAATCCATCTGTATGAAACAATCTTCAGCCAAAGGAAAAATGGAGATTCAGACTATCTGGAAGGAAAAGGGGACAGGATGGGGGGGATCACAAGATCTCTTGAATAGTCACTTAGACTTGTTGGACTATCCTTGATTTTGGGAGGTTCAATATTTCTTTTTGGAATCCTATTGGTATTTCTTCTTAAACACCTGTTTGCATGCATTTTGTCGAGACTGTTTATTCTGCATTTTGATAAAATCAGATGAGGAGATAGAAAATCCATTGGAAATTTTGGAAAAGGAGAGCTAAAAAATCCTACAGATCCCCTGAATCAGCTTGCCCCTTTCATGATACTTTTTGATCACCTCCGCAGCAGAGGGGCCAAACACTAAATCTCTATAGAAGGGTGAATTTAAAATCTTTTAGTTATGTACTCACCATAACTTTAGATGTTTGGGATCCATCTCGCCTACATTCTGTACTGATGGGGCTCGGAGCCGATCCTCTATGCTATAGAGCGAGGCCTCTTATTGGCTGAGCTATCTTTATCCCAGGATGCACCACCACTGATCCAGATCTTGTTTGTCCGCATTCATGCACACATGCACAACTTGTTTATATAACATTGTTAGATGTTTCAAGATGAAACAACAGGATTCGGACCTTCTGATATCCTCTGATCTCCAAGGAAGGGAAGGAGGGTGGGTTATTAGGAATGTAGGAGATGGATCCCAAACATCTAAAGTTATGGTGAGTACATAACTAAAAGATGTTATGTGATCCTATCTCATTCTGTACTGATGGGACAGCGTCCTAGCACCTAAATCCCGGGTGGCTCATTGGAAAACACTCCTGAGCACTGTGGAACCAAATGAAGCTCGTCCTCTAGATGCCACGTCCAATTTGTAGTGGGAAATAAAGGTGTGGAAGACCATGTAGCCGCAGCACAAATGTCACTAATAGCAAGCTTAGAATGAAATGCTATAGAAGTAGCCATAGCCCTTGTAGAATGAGCTTTGACAGAGGTGGTAAGCTCTTTGTTAGAATAAAATAAGCTTGAGTAATACAGTCCCTGATCCATTTGGCAATAGTGACCTTTGTGACAGCTTTGCCCAATTTATTGTCTGCAAAGGATACAAACAACTGATCTGTTTTCCTTGATTGTTTGGTCCTGTCTAAGTAAAACGTAACTGCCTGTGGACATCTAGTGTGTGGAATATGAACTCCGCTTTGTTAGAGTATTTTGGGAAAACTGGAAGCTCTAACGATTGTTGTAAGCAGAAACTAGAACAAACTTTAGGGACAAAGGAAGGATTTGGCCTGAGGGATACTCTGTCCTTGTAAAAACTAAGTCGGGGTTTTACTGACAAAGCTTGAAGCTCTGAAACTCTTCTGGCAGAAGTAATAGCCACCAGAAAAGCTGTCTTCCATGATAGAAACTTTAGATCACATGTAGCTGCCGGTTCAAAGGGGAAAGAAGTCAAGGCACGTAACACTATATCGAGATCCCATGAAGGTGCAGGATGAGAAATCGGAGGTCTTAATAGAGCAGCACCTTTCAAGAAGGTCTTACACAATCTGTTGCTCATTAAAGGTGGGTCTATCGATTGGTGAAAATTAGAAATTGCTGCCAATTGTACCTTGATGGTAGAAACTGAAGACCCTTAATTGAAAAGAGAAGTTAAAAATTTTAGTACTTCTGCCACGGGAAAAGAAATGGGGTCCAGGCCCCGGAGTTGAGCCCAAATAGCAAATCTTTTCCATTTGCTAGAATACAGTTTCTTTGTAGCAGATTTATGAGCCAAAGACAATATGTGTACAACATCTGGATCCAATGTATGACGCCTAACTATAGTCGGAAGAGGAGGAGCCAAGCCGTCAATTTTAAGGTGTGTAGGGACTGGTGGAATAGTCCCGACTGATGAACCAGAAGGTCTGGGATCTGATCCAGGAACCATGGACCTTCCAGAGCATATTTCCGAAGATAGGGAAACCATACTTGACGGGGACAGTAAGGAGCAATTAAGATCATTTTGCTCCCCAAGAGAGATGCCTTTTGAATCACCCTGGGAAGGAGAGGAACTGGAGGGAAGGCATAAAAGCCGGTGGGCCAAGGACAGACTAGTCCATGGGGCTCTTCCCGGGTTAGGGAGAAGAATTCTTTGCATTTCACATTCAGAGCAGTCGCGAATAGGTCGCAACACGGAACTCCCCATTTGTTGAAAATCTGACTTGCCACTGTCATGTTCAGAGACCATTCGTGAGGAGAGAGGATGGTTCTGCTCAATCTGTCGGCTATCACATTGGACTTGCCCGGTATGTGAGTAGCCACTAGACTGCCCATTCCCAAACTCTCATGGCTTCTCTGCAAAGAGGGTAGGATCTGGTCCCTCCCTGTTTGTTCAGGTACCAGACAACTGACATGCTGTCTGAGTGAACAGCAATTACGCCCTGAGGGAGATAATCATGAAGGGCTTGAAGAGACAGAAGTACTGCCCCCATTTCTAAGATGTTGATATGAAGTAAAGTCTCTTTCGGGTGCCATTTGCCTTGGACTGACCTGCCCAGGGAATGCCCCCCCACCCCATCTGGGAGGCGTCCATGGTCAAAGTGGCTGCCGGAGGAGGTAGAACAAAGGGTCGTCCCTGATCCAGATTGGAGGGCACTAGCCACCAGCGAAGGTCCCGTTTGCATGTTTCCGTGATCCATATGAGGTGACTGAGAGGGAGTTCCTGAAAGGACCACTGAGCTGAAAGAAGCCACCGGAGAATTCTCGTGTGCAACCTTGCCAAGGGGACTAGAAGAACCGTGGCGGACATAGATCCCAATAGCTGCAGGACCATTCTGGCTGGGGCTTTGGACCTGGGAAGTAAGGCTCGAACTTGAGTCTGTATGGTTTGAATTCTGTCTGTAGGTAGATAGACCCGCATTTGGTTTGAGTCTATCTCTACCCCTATGAATCTTATTCATTGAGATGGCAGCAACACAGACTTTGGCCAATTGAAGGTGATTCCAAGGGAGTTGCCCAGTGATACAGTGGCTTGTGATCCGCAGTAGATGCTTGGAGGTGGCAGTTAGGAGCCAGTCGTCTAGATACGGAAACACCTGGAATCCTAGACTTCTCAGGTGAGCAGTCATGACTGCCAAGCACTTGGTGAACACCCTGGGGGCTGTGGTGAGACCAAAGGGCAGCGCGCGGAACTGAAAATGACTGCTCCTAGGCTGAAGCGCAGATGTCTCCTGGACGCTTGATGTACTATGATATGGTAATAAGCGTCCTTGAGATCTATGGAGCATATCCAAACACCCTTCTCCAGCAATGGGAGAATGGTTTGTAGGGTGACCATCCGGAACTTGGACTTTTTGACTGAACGGTTTAGGATGCTGAGGTCCAAAATGGGCCTTAAGTCCTTGGCACCAAAAGAATCTTGAGTAAGTCCCTAATCCGATCTGGTCTGGACCGTTGATGACTCCTTTTGCAGCAGCTTTAAAGCTTCTGAGGCTGCAGTATCCCGCTGACTGGGTGGCGGGTCCGGATTTTTGGACTGAAAGGGGGATGAGAGAATGGGATGGAGTAACCTCCGCGATAATTCAAGCACCCATCGGGTCCTGAGTGATACCTTCCCAGGCTTTTAGGTGCTTGAGAACGACCCCCCACTGGCTCCGGAGCAGCACAGCCGGGCAATCCCTCAGGGACTATGAAAGGCTGAAGAGGTCTCCAGTGTTGCGAGGGCCTCTGCCGCCTCTGGGACGGGCGCTTCGAAAAAATTCCCTCTCCTCTGCCTCTGGAAGGGAATCCTCCTGCTGAGAGGGGTAAGGCTTCTGAGATCTACGGAACCACATCTTCCCTCCTCTTAGCCTTGGGATAAGGCCGAAGGGAGTGGAAAATCGTGCCCCATACGGCAGTCAGAGTCTTACCTTCCTTTTCACAGCGGGTTAGTGTGTCCTTTACCTTGGGTCCAAACAGGGAGGACCCATCAAATGGGGTGTCGGCAAAGGAAGACTTGAAGGCCTCCACAAAATGACACAGGCGGAGCCAAGCTTGTCTCCGTAGAGCAATGCCTGTACTGCCATTTATTCGCCTCTTTTTGGATAAGAAATGAGCCTCATGGACGAGTTCGAGATGGACGACATTGTAGCCAGCTGAGAGCCAACCGTCTGGGCCAGCTCCTCAGGCAGGTTACCCAAGAGGGTATCAGATAACTCTTTAATCAGATCCCTCTGAAATCTGGTAAAGTGCGTAAGGTAGTTCAAGGACCTCAATGTAAAGGCCGCTGAACTGAGGGTGCGCTTGCCCGCGCATCCATGCTCCTAGACTCCTTATTAGGAGGATGGACAGACGTCGAAGCCTCTGCTACATCTTGCTGGGTAGCAGATGCCACCACCAAAGCATCTACAGCCACACCTTTAGTTAGGAATTCTTTATCAGGGGGTGCCGAGAGGAACTTATTCGGACGAGCAGGCACTGGTTCCACAGAGTCTGGGTGTTCCCACGCCCGACAGATCAAATCCAAGAGCTCATCAAGGGCGGAGACACCCAGGAGGCGGAGGGCTGAGCCCGAGGCCTTCAGGAACACTGACTCATCAGCAGAGGGAGGTTTGGACTGCCAGCCGCCTCGTTGTTTTAGGGCTTCCAGGATGTCCGCAAGGAGACATCATCCGAAGACGACTTTGGGGACCCTCTGCATCATCGAGATCAGTGTCTGATGTCAGAGACTCATCAGGAGTCAATGTGCTTCCTCTTGCACGATCTCTTCCTGGGGGTTCTTCCAAGAGGCTTCAGAAGGACCTCCAGGAGGGGAGAAAGGTAACCTGAGGCCCAGGGGCTCCACTGTCTAAGGACAGGGGACTGCCAAAGACCCAGTCTCCATATGCAGGGATGGCGCTGAAACCGTGGAGGTAGCCAAGGAAGATTTGGCTAATGCACTCCTCATAGCCCTGAAGGCGGGACCACCAGAATCCTGGGAGGGTCCCACCTACAACAGTGGATGGCACTCCCGCCGCTGACGCGCTAAGAGGGAGACTTGGGACCGAAAACATCAATCCCAAGCCTCCCCAGGGCCGGAGGAAGTCCGTGTACTGAACTCCGACCCAAGAGCCGGAGTTGGAGCAAGGGTCGGGCCTGACCCTAAAACCTCCACCGGTTCCATCAGTGCCGGCTCCAACGGTGCCTGTTGGAGGAGGAACCACAGTAGGGGAGGGACCCATCGGCTGCCGAATGGGCTGGAGCGAAACTAGCTTTGGAACACCGGAGACTGGAAGAGTCTAGGAGCACCCTGTCGATGTCCGAATCAGACATCTTGGATGATCTAGAGGATACAGATCGGGCCCGAACCGATTCTCCATCGGCGGGCTCTGGGACCGCCCGAATGGACTCTACCACTATCGGCTCGAGGGAGATCTCATTAATTTCCCTCGGTGCCGAGGTAAGGACTTCCCCCGGGAAGAGTCTGAGCCTTTATCGGCTCCAATATCAGTGGAGCCGATGAGGGTGACCTGCCTCGACGCCCAGTCCTCGGCTCAAACCAGAGGGGTGAGGCTGGAGGCATCGAGGCAGACCATTCGTCCGGAGAGCGATAGTCTGCTTAGATCTTTTGCAGTCGGATCCGACTGACTGGTCTTTGGAAGGAGAAGGAGAGGAAGATAAAGCCTCCTCGAAGGATGGCTTGATTAACCCCTTGAGGATTAATTTGTTCTTCCTCTCCTGGAGGACTCTTGATGAGAAAGCGTGGCACACACTACACGACTCTTGTAGGTGCTTGGCACCATTATGGACATTTTGAAACCACACCTCGTGCATTTCTTAAACCCGGAGGGTTTGTGTTCTTTAGACATAGCCAAAGTCAACCACAGTTGTCTAAAAAAAACAGTCAAAAAAGAAGGGTTACAGCAAGTAACAAAATCCCTACTTTAATATTTTAAAGTTAAAAAATAAAATATATATATATATATATTTTTTTTTTTAAATACAGTAAGAAACAACTTTCTATAGAAGATGATAGATAGAGAGGGTCAAGACCCTCTAACTTAAACGGGTACTTGACCCACACCCAAAACCAAGGTAGTAGAAACAACAGGAAGGCCCTCTAAGTTAAACGGGAAACCTTCTCTGACAGGAAAAAACACGAAATCCTCTACCAAAACTACCAATACACGTTCGTACAACAACAATATAGCAACAATAGCTGTTAAAACAGCTTTTGGGTTTAAATGAAGCAAATTTCTGACAGGAAAAAGCCTAAATAAATAGTACTTAGCCCAGCCAAGTTGAGACCACGTCTAAGCTTTGTGATCTGGGGGATCAGTGGTGGTGCATCCTGGGATAAAGATAGCTCAGCCAATAAGAGGCCTCGCTCTATAGCATAAGTGTGCCGAGTCGGAGCCGAGGGATCGGCTCCGAGCCCCATCAGTACAAAATGTAGGCGAGATAGGATCACATAACATCTTATTTTTAACACCACTGAGGAGGTTCTGAGAATGCAGCCATGTAAACCTCTTCAAAACAGTACCATTAGCTATAGCCCTGGAAGAAGTATCAACAGGGTGATACACACAGTGTAAACAATGTGCAGTGACCTGTGTAATAGCAGAAACTAAGTTATTTGCAGCAGATTTCCTCACAAGAAGAAACTGCAGATAAAACATTCTTCATGTTTTCACAATTAGGCAGAATAAGAAGTTATGTACTCACCATAACGTTCCATCTGAGTAGGTAGCTTCATTTGTCTGCAACCTGTGGGTCTTGGATCCGATATCAGATCCGAGCCGGCAACTTGTTTCAAGCTAATGGATCCGAGCTCCTAGCTCCTCCCCTCACCCATAATCCCCATGCTAACCCTCCATGACCTCAGATCGAGTTTGCCCCTCAATATATACCCAAAACGGGTATCCAACTAAGATAGAGCCAAAGAAGGCCAGGGGGAAGGAGGGGGGGATGGTTGCAGACAAATAAAGCTACCTACTCAGATGGAACGTTATGGTAAGTACATATCTTCTTAATCTGAAGAAGGGAGTTCATTTGTCAGCAACCTGTGGGACAGAGTCCCCAGCTACCTGAACCTTGGGTGGCCATCATGGAAGGATATTGCGAAGCACCGCAGAGCCATAGGATTCTCTTCCTCTAGAAATCACGTCCAGTTTTTAGTGGTTAATAAAGGTATGAGATGAAGCCCAAGTTGCTGCCGAACAAATATCATCCAATGGGACTCTAGACTTGAAGGCCACAGAAGTAGAGATGGAACGAGTGGAATGTGCGCGAACTCCTTCAGGTGCGGGTCTCCCAGAGGCTTGGTACGCTAATAGGATACATTGAGAAATCCAGCGTGATAGAGATACTTTTGATATTGCTTTCCCCAAATTAAATTTGGCAAAGGAAATGAACAGCTGGTCGGATTGTCTATGACCAGCTGTTCTATGAGTATAAAAGCGTAGCTGCCTATGAACATCTAATGAGTGCAGCTTGTACTCTCCTTTATTCTGATAGGGGAAAAAAACGGTAAATTTATGGATTGGTTTATATTGGTTTCTGATGCTATTTTGGGAAGAAAAGAGGGATTGATCCTGAGGTACACTCTGTCCGGGTGAAAGATCAAATAAGGAGGCTTCACAGAAAGAGCTTGAAGCTCCGAAACTCTTTTTGCAGAAGTGATGGCTACAAGGAATGCTGTTTTCCAGGACAAGAATTTGAGATCTACTGAAGCAGCGGGTTCAAAAGGTGGAGCAGTCAAGGCTTGAAGAACTAGTGAAAGATCCCACTGTGGTACGGCTTCTTTTATAGGGGGTCTAAGCAAAAAGGTGCCCTTGAGAAAGGTTTTACACAACTTGGCCGACATCAAAGGCCCTGTATCATGTCCAACATGGTAATGTGAGATGGCTGCCAATTGCACTTTGACAGTTGAGCAACTAGCGCCTTCCTGAAAAAGTTCGGTTAGGAAGTCTAATATGGATGGAAGAGGAGCCGTAAAGGGATCTAGATTATGATGCTTCACCCAGATGGAGAAACGTTTCCATTTACTGCGGTAAACTTTCCTGGTGGAGGGCTTATGCGCTGCCACAAGGATGGCTTTGACTGGTGAAGAGATACCGGGAGTCCTAACTAGGAGTGGAACTGGAGCAACCAAGTTGTCAGTTTCAGATTGTCCAGATTTGGGGTCGGTAAGTCTGACGGATGGGAGATTAGATCCAGACTGGGATCCAGAATCCAAGTAGGATTCACTAGGTGAGACCACAGGTAAGGGAACCAAATTTGCCGAGGCCAGAATGGGGCAATGAGGATCATCCTGCTCCCCAACCGCGAGGCTTTCTGTAAGAGTTGCAGCATTAGGGGTAGAGGAGGATAGGCATAAAGTAGACCGGGTGGCCAAGCATGCACCAGAGCATCTCTTGGAGTTTCCCCTGGAGGGGGAATCAGAGCGAAGAAATTGCCGCATTTGGTGTTTGAGGGAGAGGCAAAAAGATCGCAGCAGGGTTGCCCCCATATTGCGAATATCTGCTTCGCTACTAGTGGATTGAGAGACCACTCGTACGGGGTAAGAAGGGTGCGATTGAGTTTGTCCGCTAGGATGTTGGTCCCGGAATGTGCGTTGCAATCAGAAAGCGGTTGGTGGAGATCGCCCATTCCCACACTCTCATGGCTTCTCGACATAGAGGGTAAGATCTGGTTCCCCCCTGTTTGTTGATGTACCAGACAACCGATATGTTGTCCGACTGAATTTCAATCATTCCTATGGGGAGGAAATTCTGAAGTGCTTGCAACGCGTACAACACTGCTCTCATCTCCAAAACGTTGATATGCAGGGAGGTCTCTGTATCGTTCCACGTGCCTTGGACCATCCTGCCTGAATAATGCCCCCCCACCCGAGGCGGGAGGCATCCGTGGTCACCGTGGCGAGAGGGGGAGAGGTGCAGAAGGGACGGCCCGTATGGAGGTCCGAAGCATGGAGCCACCATAATAGAGCCCTCCTGCAAGCCTTGCTGATAGCAATGGAGTGGTGAAGAGGAAGGGACAGAAAGGACCATTGCACTAGAAGGGTCCATTGCAGTACCCGCATGTTCAGATGGGTGCATGGAAGGAGCGTTATCGCTGCCGCCATGGAGCCCAGTGCCCTCAGGACCAATTCCGCTGGTGGGGTCTCTGATTGGAGGATAGCCCGCACATGGAGTTGCAAATTCCGAAGTCTCTCGGACGTTAGAAAGGCTCGTAGCTCTCTGGTGTCTATTCTGGCTCCTATGAATTCTATGGCTTGTGTCGGGGCCAGAAGGGATTTGTAGGCACTGCTAATACCTTGGTGAACACCCTGGGGGCTGTGGTGAGGCCAAAGGAAAGGACCCTGAACTGGTAGTGACTGGCTCCCAGCCGGAAGCGGAGGAACCTCCTGGATCGTCTGTCCATTAGAATGTGGTAGTACGCATCCTTGAGGTCTATAGAGCACATCCAATCATTCTCCCTTAGAAGGGGGAGAATAGATTGAAGAGTGACCATTCGGAATTTTTCCTTGGTTACCGACAGGTTCAAGCGGGAAAGGTCTAGAATCGGTCTCAAGTCCCCGCCTTTTTGGCACCAAAAAGAACCTGGAGTAGAACCCTAATCCGAGCTGGTCTTGGGGGATGGGCTGGATGGCTCTTTTTCTTAGCAGCTGCTGAATTTCTGCGGCTGCGACCTCCCTCTGATCGGGTGGTACATCGGGGAGGTTCTTGAATTTGGGGACATGAAGTAATGGTATTTTGTACCCTCTGGATATAATTCGAAGCACCCAGCGGTCTGTCGTGATGGACTCCCATGCCACTAGGTGCTCTGAGAAGCGCCCCCCGACTGCCTCCAGAGTGGAGCAGTTGGGCAACCCTTCAGGGCTGCTGCGTGGGCCATTCAGAGAAAAGTTCTCTGGACCAAAAGTTTCTCGGAGCCCCTCTGCCCCTGGGGCGGTGTCCTCCCTGTCCTCCTCTGCCACGGAAGGACTGGTTGTCCGGAGCGGGTTGGGAATGTTGCGATTTCTGGAACCACATCTTCTTCTGACCCTTTTGGTTCTTCGAAAAGGACCGCTGGGGAGCAGAGAAGCAGACTCCAATGGCAGACAATGTCTTCCCGTCTTTCTCGCTCTGGACAAGTGTCTTGCGAACCGTTTTGCCAAACAGGGCAGAACCATCGAAAGGGGCATTCACAAAAGATGCTTTAAAAGGCTCTGCAAAGTCACAATGATGGAGCCAGGCCTGACGTCTCATGACTAGGCCCGCTCCGCTAGCCCTAGCGGCTCCCTTGGTGGCATGGGACAATAGCCGCATAGAGGTATTTGAAATTGATCTCAGAGCGGCCATTCGGGTGGAGTACAATTGTTTGTCCTCCGCCGACATGGACTCAGGGGGGAGGCAGCATATTCTTTGATAAGATCCCGCTGCATCCTGATGACATGTGCCATATAGTTCAGAGACCTTACCGAGAAGGTTGCTGAACTAAAAACTCGCTTCCCTAAGTGGTCCATCGAGCAGGACTCCTTGCTTGGTGGATGGACTGAGGGGCTCTCCTGAGCTAGTTCCCTCTTCGTGGCTGCCGCCGTCAACATGGTATCTACGGGGGGAACCCTTGCTCCAGTGCGACCGGTCTGAGGGGGGACTTAGTATTCTGTCCGGGTGTTTTGGTATTGACTCCACGGTGTCCGGATCCTTCCACGCCCTGGTGGTAATAAGATCCACCAAGGGATCAGCCGGAGGGGACACCCAAGAGGTAGAAGGGCCTGCTTCGAATGCCTCCAGAAACACGGACTCGTCGGGGGAAGACTTAGGGGCAGACCACCCACCTCTGATCCTCAGCATCTCCATGATGTCTCCAAAGGAGACATCCTCAGGGGGTGATCTTGGGGAGCCTTCCCCTTCCTCCAAGTCCGTGTCCTCAGTTAAGGATTCAGGGGAGTCCACGTGCCTCCTCTTGCACTTATGCTTGCGGGGCACTTCCTCGGGGGGGCTGTCCGAGGAGGTCTCGCCAGCAACATCCTGTTCCAATGGAACCATCTGGGACACTGAAGCAGGCTGTCCCTTTGGCCGGGTGATGGAAGCTTGGCCCAGCAGAGAGGGAGTGCAGGGTGGAGCCGAGACAAGGGCCGGGGGTCCGGATGCTCTCAACAGAGCCCTCTCCACTACATCGAAAGCCGAGGGGGAACCACTCTCTCTGGGCTCTGAGAGTTGGCTCCCACTCGGATCCGATGAAGGGGTCATAATCGGCGCAGAGACCATCGGATCCAAAGGACCAGTGCGCTCTGACCTGGACAGAGCCGAAGGCACACTGAATCCCTCAGATCCGAAGCTCAGGCCACGGCTCCGAGAGGTCGAGGGCAGGGTCGGATCCGAAGTACCAAGTACTGTCGGCGCCGACCCACCCCCGGCTCCAACGCTGCTCGGCTCCAAACGCTCCAAACCCGGATAGCGGGTCTGAGAAGGAGCAATAGGATGGAAAAAAGGTGTTGAGCTCCCCCCCGAAGGGGGGGAGGCAAAAGCACTCCCATCTGCAGCTGGGCCTGGATGAACCTTCGCATCATCCAGTCCAAGTCTGCATTGGACATACTGAAAGTCGATCTCAAAGAGGTCACTGAGGCAGGCCTGGAATGCCGCCTCGATGACCTCGATGGAGATCGGGCCACCTCCTCCTCGGGCCCTGGGTAGAAACAAGGGGATCGGAGCCGAGGAGGAGGAGACCTAGAAGCAGTGGAGGGAGAAGCCCGCTTAGCTGGCGGGGCCGAAGCGGAGGCCTCTGCCCGCCACTTGTGGTGCTTCTCCCTCCGTTTCTCCCTCCTAGCCTCCCTGTCCTCCAGTGCTTTAGCGGGAGTTTGAGTCCTGGCCGAAGGAAGGGGGGCAGGAATGGCAGCAACCACAGCCTGTGGTGGAGCCACGGGAGCAGCGGAGGCCGGAGCTGAGTCCAGGGGTAAAAGTCCCACCAAGACCAGCTTTGACCTCTGCTCTTTCAGTGCCCTGGGGTTGAACGCTGCACAAATGGTACAGCCTGAGGTGAGGTGTTCAACCCCAAGGCACTGACGAGTGTGGCCATCAGCCGGGGAGAGCTTATGGCCACACTCGGTACATTTAGAAAAAATGGCTTTTGGGGCCTCAGCCATACTTAAAAGAAAAGGTAGTGTTACACACACACAGGCCCCAAAACACAACACACACACACACTCTCTAATGACCAGCGAAGGGAGGGAAAAACTAATTAAAAGAAAAATATTTTTACACTACAGGGAACCTAACACTTACACACTTTATATTTTTGTAAAAAAAAAGAAGAAAGTTGACAGAAAAATCACACTTACCTGACAATTACTAGTCGAGCTCATAGGAATCCAGCTATCCACAAGCACGGCAAACTAGATCTGGGGTCATGGAGGGTTAGCAGGGGATTATGGGTGAGAGGAGGAGCTAGGAGCTTGGATCCATTAGCTTGAAACAAGTTGCCGGCTCGGATCCGATATCGGATCCAAGACCCACAGGTTGCTGACAAATGAACTCCCTACTTCAGATCAAATTTTAACGTAAGTGCTTGACAATTCAAAATTCTGAAATCAAGTTGCAGAGTTATACACTTTTTTCCATGCCTATCAATAATTTTCCCATCCTTATCAGAAAGAGTATGATTAGAACTGACTAGGTGCTTAGCTTAAGTAGAGCTATAGCTAAAGGGTCAGGTTTGTGAACAGGGTATAAAAAACTTAAAAGACTAAGGAACTTTATATATTCTATGTGCCTTTTTAGGGAAGCTGGCTGACTAACAGGGAAACTGCAGACATTAACACACACATCTTCCAAAGATGACAGAAGAGGAGGAATGGGTACAGGATCTGGAAAATCCTTCTGTAACAACTCATTATTTTCTGAAGGACTGAGAAACCTCAATGTTCTCCAATGAAAATACTGGCACATTCCAGCAATGGTCTCAGAGGAAGAGAATTCCCCAGAAGGAGAATCAGAAACTAAGCCCTCCTCTGAGTCTGAATCAGAAATCTGAGGAAAAAAAAACTGTCACTACATCTTCCTGTTCAGATTCAGAATCTTGTATCTCTTCAGGAAAAGAAGTATCTCTCTTTCTTTTACCAGAAACTACTTTGCATGAAGGATCAATAGCCTGAATTAAACTCTGAGCCAGACCCAGTAAACTGCTCCTATCCAAAGAAACTTGAAGAGGAGTAAATACATGCCTGTTTTTCTGTTTCTTTTTGACAAGAAAATTTAGGCCAACTGTGTTACTAATTGCAACAGCAGCTTCCCCAGGGGTGGATACAGCATTCTGACACAACAAAGAAACCTTCCCTCTTTCCCTCTCCCAGGACTGACAAGAGAGGATATCCCTTAGCTAGTGAGGGAACCCCAACAGCTGCAGTGGGCATGACTAACCCCCGGTCCATAGTGGCTGTAGGTGCTACACCAGGGGATTCTGGGTAAAAGATGAATGGTTTGGAGTAAAGAAATGTACACTGCACAGTCACCCACCTGCAGCTGAGACAAACTGCTAGCCTGCTGTGGTGTCAAAGGCTGTTTGCTTATTTTTTTTTCTTTTTGTGACTGGAACAAGGCCCAACCATGGTGACTTATTCCATGGTCAGGCCAGAAATGGTGCCTCTTTCCTGGGGAAGATAATCAATAAATGCAGGTAAACACTATCAGTCAACAAAAGTTTTTTTTTTTTTTACAGAAAAATCAGTAAAAATCACTTTAAAACATTATGCAGGCCCCACAAAATTAAAATAAACATAATTACTCTACAGGAAAAAAGTTTTCAGTTATTTTATACCACTTTTAAACTGACAGGAAAAAATGAGTACTCAGTTTAAAAGTATGTTACAATCTCATGACAGTCCATTAAAACATAACACTACGAGCTTTAAAAAAATTTTCCTGAAGAGAAAAGTGATAAAACAGCAACAAAAATAAGAAAGTGAAGTTTTTTTCCCCCAAAGACAATTTATCTGCTCAGCAAAGGTAAAGCACAACTGCAGTGGTGGTGCTGCGGTAGCGTTGTCGCCTCATAGTAAGACGTTGTCCCGTTCGATTCTCAGCTAGAGCGTCTTCTGTGTGGAGGCATACGTGAATGGGGTGTGCCTTCATTGAAGGTTGTGTATCAGGGCTGGTAACCTGGTACGTAAAAATCCACTACCAATCATTAGCGGACCGGAGTTCCACTGTGGCGACCCCTAACTGGGAAAAGCCAAAAGACACAAACAAACAAACAAAGCAAAGGTAAAGCACAAGCCGACTAGTGATCCTCAAAAGCCTCAGAGGAGCATACTGTTTGGTGGCAGTGAAGTTCTGAAGGTTTTCATGCTCACACTTTTCTTTTAGTCGGCTCAACTCGAGCTGCCTAATAGTTTGAGTGCATGAAGGTTTGGAAGCTGGTCAGCTGTTATTTCTTGGCAGGATTAAGCCCATAAAGCTAAGGCAACTACAGCAGTGATCAATATGATGAACATCCACTGTTACCTGGGCCAAAAGGAGGTCATCACAATTATTTAGGAGAGTCCTGCTGAATTTTGAGGTCTCAGGTTATCATAGGAAGAGGTAGAAAGGTATACAGGAGCCTCCCTGTCCATGAGAATGAAAAGGCATCTGTCTTTCAGGCTAGCCTGCAAGGAGTTCTAGAGCAGAATTTTTTTTAACTGTCTGTTTTTGACGGAAGACAAACAGATCTACTTGAGGAGTTCTCCATAGACAGATCAATTCCAGGAAGACCTCTGGATGTAATTCACATTTTTGAAGGTCTCTCTTAGTTCTGTTCAGCTTGTCTGCCACAATGTTTTGCTGTGATGCAATGTATGTAAGTGGTAGGAACTGATTTCCCCTTCTTTACGTACCACATCACTGTGGTACTTACTGCTTGTGATTACTAATAGAGGGCCTAGAGCCCATAGATGCTTCAGAGATTTGAACAGCATTTATTATAGCCATTTTAACCTTGATGTTTTGGTGTTTTAACTTATTTTGTTTGCTCCACAGACCCTGCACTTTTTCCTCTCTTTGGACACTCTCCCCAAGCAAAGTTTAAGGCATCTGCCATTACAGATTGAATGGGGATGGCAGGGAGAAGGGAAGACCTAGGTTGAGAGGCAACTGATTACCCACTAGCTTAACTCCCTTTTACAAACCCCACCACTGGAATTTGAAATGAAAGAAGGTGCTGGTGTTGAGCCCAAACTGACTTGACAAACCACTGCATCTTTCTGGCCATGGGAATCATGAGAATAGTTGAGGCCATCAAATGTAGAATTCTGGCAGATGCTGAAGCCTGGTCTGAAAATATTAGAAACTGCTCCGTTACTCACTACTTTGTCTACAAGAAAAAAGTGCCATCATTAGTGTTGTTTCTAGAAGACATCCTAGAAACACTATCATGTGAGAAGGAATGAGAGAAGATTTCTCCTTATCACCTAAAATCCCACACTGAGAAACAGCTTAACTACCCAAGCATTCTTGACAGGCTGTGAAGGAATCTTCAAAAAAAACAAGCAATCATCTAAATAAGGGGAATGGGAAAGCCCTGAAACCGGCAATACACTATTACAGCAGCAAGACACTTTGTAAACAAGCAATACAACAGAGAGAAATTAAAAATGCACCTAAAATTGCTGTTGATTGGAAAGTGATGGTAAGCATCTTTTAAAATGAAAGTTACTATAAAAAGGGAAGGAGGAACGTACTTTTGTGTATGTAAACTTACCATAACAGTAGATGTGTGAATGTCTGACAGCATTTGTCCTGTTCAGCTTGTATGCCACACAGTTCTGCTCTGACAGGATGTAGGATGCCTGTAGAGTGAGACTATGCTGTGAAACTATACATCAGTGTGCCAGGGGGTAAGACCTGGTTCCCCTTACTTGTTGTGGTACCACACAACTGTGGTATTGTCTGGAACAACTTGAAGAGGTCCATGGGAGCAAAGATGATTTAGAGAGTGGAGTGCCTTGATAAGAGCAAGCATCTGTTTTATATGTATGTGTTTGCATCTGTCCTTGGTGTCCTAAACACTTTTCACTTTTATCCCTTATAAAACTGTTCCACAAGCAAAGTCTGAGGCATCTGTGGTAACTGACTGCTTTATAACAGGAGGGCCCTGGATTTAGGGATATTCACTATTTCCACCAAGTGACTTCTGTTCTGACAAACGTCAGAACTTGTATTTGAAAATATAATGGGTATTGCTTCTGGGACTAAAGAGACTTCAGATACCATTGTATCTTTCTCATGTGGGGCATTGTCAGGGGGTATCATAAGAATCATAAATGCCACAAGACCCAAAATCCTCAGGTATTCCCTCACAGTGGCTGAAGTTTGAATGGAAAACCCTAGAAATAGATCTAGGTATAAACCTAATTTTTATGTGGAAGAAAAGCTCTTTAAACTGAGGTGTCCAGTAGACATCACAGGAACACAACCTTGTATGAGTCCACCTCAAACTGCCTAATGGTTTCAGAGTGTGGAAAGTACCTGAAAACTTTGGAAGCTGGCCAGCTGTTATATCTTTGGCAGGATATAACCCATATAGCTAAGGTTACTGTAGCAGTGATCCATATGATGAACACTGAGGGGGTAACCGAAACTAGAGAAAATATTTCGAACTTTGTATCTATGATGTGAAGGTGTAAAAAAAAAGACCTAACACAGGACTTCAGGTTCCTTCTTCCTCTGGCTCCAGAAAAATTCTCGAATAAAATATTTTCTGTCTTTGTACTGGAGAACAGACTCTAATATCCTGAGACAGCACCTGATTCAGAACTGAAGTGAACAAGCAGTCTGACTGGGAGGATGTGTCGGGATCGCTTGAAAACAAGGAAGGGATTACCACTGTCAGCTGTAAACCTTTACAATGATTCTCAAAAATCCAACTGTCTGAAGTTATCTGGTGCCATAAAGGATAATGAAGGCCTAAACTCTGGGATTGATTTACATGGTTGTCACACTCAATGCTGATGTGGAAGTGGAAAAGGCGGCATTGTGTGTCTGCTTTCCCATGTCCACAATGCTTTTTCACTGAAGCCAGAAGTGAATCTGCTTCATGATACATGCCATGAACACACCGTGTAAGCTCAGACATCCTGCAGTGCACCAGTGGGCAATGGAACATATCAATAATATCACATATAGAAGACGTGTATTCCCATGAAATATCATGCATACCCTGCAATTCATAGGCCATTTCCACAAAGATGGAGGTGTTGCTAGTCTATGCCTCTTCGATGGCTGTGCACATTTACAGGGCTACAGGCAATGACACAGCTTGTTTCCTGGTGAAGAGCTGTACACAAGGCATCTACAGAAATTGGTCTGCACACCCTACACTGTGATCTCCACAGCCAATGATGCTTGTGGCAAGCATTGAGGGCTGTAACACAGGTGGAGACACACTTCCAAGACTATATGTCAGCACCAACCTGCCCTTTGTTTAGACTCCATGTACCTTGTGTAGTGTCCACAGGGACAGGGACTGTGTCCATGGCCTGGCTAGTGGATCTGGTCTGCACACACCATGTATTCAGCACTGACAGCATACTCCCTGACTGTGCCAGCTGCTCACTGCCGTCACAGTCAAAGGTGGACCCATCTCTGACATTGCACAGGACATCATCTATGAAAACATCAAAGCTGAAGACCAACTATAAGTATCTCCCATTACCTGTAGTTTATTCCCAGCACAGGAAAAATAGGCACTTTGAATAGTGGAAGCAGTGGAAAACAGAATCTCGCCTTGTGCATATGTCTGTGTCTCTTGCAACCCGATGTACCTAAATAACAAAAAAATAAAACACAAATTCACTGCCATGCATAACATCAGAGAATGTGCCTTAGTAGTACAATACCAAAACACACCCGGGGCATCCCCAATGGGAACTTTAGGGGCATGCGGCAACTCAGCTCCAAGGTCTAACACACAACATGAAAAAGAAGAGAGTCCAATTCCCCCCAAGCAGAGTAGCAAGAAACTCCTCCATCTCCCTCAGTGGTGGAAGCTTGATTTTGTGTATTTTCAATCATTCCAGTGGCCCTGCAGCTGACCTGTTCATAGTCTTGGTCCTGGCCACTCACAGCATATGACACATTCTGCCGAGCATTGTTACTGTATGAGGTGTCAGCATAGACATATTCCTGGCTGAATAGCAGTTGGCCGTGGAGATGGAGGGCCTACAACAGATTTCATTCTGTGTGTGAGACAAGAAAAATTTATATAATTACCGTAACAGTAGACCCCTGTGTATTTTATTAAACAAGAAATATCTTGATTATCTGGTTGGTAAAAATATGCCCGACCTGTGTATAAGACTAAAGGAACTGAAAACTTTTAAACTGTTTGTATCTTACTATCCATATTCATATCCATATAACAGAGTTTTCATTTTCTTAGGTTTTTGTATTATCTTTTGTTTAGTCTCTTCCCACATATCCTTAGCTGCTACACTGGAAACATTTTTATTCCATACACCTAAATACTTCATCTTATCGTGTCCCAATAAATATGGATAATGCTGAACCAATTCTTCTGTGGTTAAATAATTTACCACTATTGCCTTTATTTTAGTTTCATTAATTTTGTATCCTGAAAAGATCTGAAACTGTCTCAGAATGTTCCACAACACTGTAATGTCCCTTTCTGGTTTTGTCAGGTATAAAATAATATCACCTGCAAATAGACAGCTTTTCTTGACTACCATACCAATTATATCCCTGAATTTCTGAGTCCCTTATTTTTTTACCAATGGTTCTAAACATAATGCACATAATAACGGGAAAAGAGGACACCTTTGCCTGGTTTATAGGATCATAGAAGGTTACTAGGCTATTAGCCCTGAGGCCCTTATAAGCCTAGCCAAGAGTTTAGCCCATGTTTAGACAAATTAGCACCCAATGTCCCTGTCCAGCAGGGACATGGGTGGAATCCCAGGGGTATATTTTCTGTTTCCCTTCCCTTGGTTCCTCTGCTCAAGCAGAAATTATCGGAGAGGGTCTCACCAGCTTTAATTTTTGCCTCCAATCCCTTATATATCCTCTTAATCAACCTTATAATTTTATCAGAGAATGCAAATGCTTCCCTTGCCCTGCTCATAAAGTCCAGGCTTACTCTGTCAAAGTGCTTTGTCACATCAAGATCTACCAATAACAGTGGTATTTTTTTACATTCTGCTTCCCTCTGGATCATCAATGTTCTGTTAATGTTGTCAAATGTTTGCCTTCCCTCCACAAAGCCACACTGGCCCATAGCAATACATTTTGGCATCATTTTTGCCATTCTTTTAGCCATTATAGACATAAACACTTTATAATCATGGTTTAGTAGTTTAATAGGCCTATATGAAGCTGGATCTGATGGATCTTTATCTTCGTTAGGTATTACAGCCACCACGTCTTTCTTCCAGGATGTTGGTACTTCTCCTCCTCTTAAAATACTGTTAAACAAAACCTTCCAGATCTTTATCAGTTTTTCTCTCATAACTTCCACACTTCCACAGGAATACAATCTATTCCTGGGGGATTTCCTGTAGATTGGGTATATATCACTGTTTTTATCTCATCTCCTCCTATTTTGTTAGTAATTGAGCCTCATCTTCCTGTAAGCATATTTAATTCTTCCATAAACATTTCCATTTGTACCTATTCTTGACTTCCATATCTCTACTTTATTCAGATGTCATAGAATTTTGAAAATATTTCTCATACCTCTACAGGATCTCTTGTTACCTACCTTGCTATAGGCTCCCTAAGCTTGGTGATAGCCCTTTCTACTTTCTGTTGCTTAAGTCATTGTGCTAAAAGTTTTTGTACTCTAGAGTTATTATCAAAATCAATTGCTTAACAGCAATCTTTCTAAAGTCATGCATATAATCGAGGTAATCCCTTACTTAATTTTTAACATTCTGCAGTTGCTGCTCTTCTTGTTCTGTGAGATTCTCCCTATACTGCAATACTTTAACACTTGTCAGTCCCTCTAAATAATTCTTGTTACTTCTTAACCATATCTCCCGTTCTTTTATTTCCACCCTATTTTAAAGCTCCACTTTAATTTTCCCCACTCCCTAGCTACAGTTTTATAAATTTCTATATTCTCTAACAGCTCTTAAATAATCTACACTACCCAGCCCTTAAATTTCTGTCTTTTCAACAGATAGGTGGGAAAATGCCAGTGTCTCATTTATGTTTCATTACCCTGTGCTTTTATTTTAGTTATTATTGGAGAATGATCTGAAATAGTTATTGGGTACATATCAAGACCTTCAATTAAATGCACATGATCATGTCCCGTGAAATGTAAATTCTGTCTAGCCAAGCCCAGTTTTTGTATATTGGAGAATAATATGTAAATTCACTCCAAACTCCTAGTACTGAATTCACATATTCCATGACAAATACTTTCATAAATATCTTCAAAAGTCTACCCTGCTTTGTTATACTTTCCATTCTGGGCCCCCAGACATATCTTCACTGCCGCAAATCAAATTTCAGTCCCCACTTGTAAATAATATTCTTTGGTGAAAGCTGATTATTTCTCCTAGAATGTTTTTAAGCTCCATTATAGCAGTTTTAGGTGGAATGCCAGTGTAATCGTCCTCCCTTGCCAGTAGCCCCTTAGTAGTACAAATCTATCATTGTTATCTTTTTTATCCTCTTCTGTTACTATTGGAACTCCTCTTGCAATTAATATAAGTTCTCCTTTTTTCATTTATCCTAGGTATTCCATTGAATAACCATCCTGAAAACTTTTCTTTATCAAATTCACATGTTCATTTCTTTTGAAGTGTGTCTCATTTAGAATAGCTATTTGCACTCTACATTTTAATATGGTTCACTACTCTTTCTTTTTTGTATTTATCTGTGAGACCATTGACATTTAAATATATTACAGAAATCATCATTGTATTAAAAAGTTAGTATTCCCACCTTTTATGTATAATATTTTTTTTGTTAAATGTCTAGTTCCAACTATTGTGTTACATGCATACACTCTTTGGCAAGTTGGACTTTTACACAGTTGTTTCTTGTCATATCCATTTGAGCCTATGTCACATCTGACAAAATGTTTTATTTTATTGAAAACTCTCAAAAAACACCACAATATCCCCTAAAATATATTAATTTAATAATAACACACAAAACTATGCACAACTTCAAGTACTGAAGTTTTACCATCCTAATAGAAACAAATGCCCCAAACTGAGAGCCACACTCTCAAACTTGAGTTAACGTAAAAGAAAGGTTAGCCATGGTAAGTTGTATGGGGCACCCTGTTCTACTAAATGCTGCTTTTTTGTCTTATCTTTATAGCTCTCCCAGCTGGGAAAACACTCAAATGCTTTCAGGGAAGATTATCTCCTAGTCCATTTCTCTCTATCACATTGTATTCAAATTCTCTTTATCAGATTGTCTTTGTGGAGGTATGAGGACCAGATTCAGAATTGCTACTTTAAGTTCAAAGGTAGGGTTACATCTAACAGTTACTCTATCATTGTGAAAAGTCAAATAATGATGTTTGCAAGACAAGGCTAGTTGTTCAGAAATTCATTATTCAGAAGTTACAGCCACCAAAAACAAATTCTTTCAAGAAGTCTTCAATGAAAGAAACTTCAACTTGGAAGAAGAGATGGATCCTTAATTGGGGATCTCAAAAGGAAGGCACCTTTGAGAAATGTTTTACAAATTTAAGAGATGTTACAAAATATGAATTTGACCCAGAGTGAAAAAAATGAAATGGCTGCCAGTTGAACCTTGATGGTACAGTAACTTGCACCTGAATGGAAGAGGTCTACCAAGAAGTGCAGGATAGATGGAAGAGGGGCAAAAAAGGGATCTATTTTCTTGTCAACAGTCCAAATAGAAAACATTTTTCATTCACTCCTGGTGAACTACGGGGGAGTTCATCCATCAGTGGTAATATTGGTGATGGACAACATACATTTGAGTTTCCACAATCTTCCTTTTGTCAGTAGTTGGAGGCCTCCTGAGGGAATTTAGTACCTTGCTTGCCATTTACCTCTGGGACCTCTGTGAAATATAATTCAATACTCTGAATGAAATGATCTTAAAGCATAAATACACTTTCAAAAAGGATCCACTGCTCTAGACTCCCTTGGATGTATTGTGGAGCAGGTGATCAGTAAGAGACAGTAGCCAGGAAGTAGATGGGTGGGCCAGCTCCTAAAACCTCAACAAACTCCTCCTGATCCATGGAGGTGTCTGAGGAACTCTTCCGGAGAGTCCACGTACCTCCTTTTACACTTACATTTTCTGTGCTGTTCAGGGGGATGGAGTTGAAGAGTCAGACATTTCCCTGATCTCTTTCAGGAAGGGAAGGCTCAAGGTTATAAAACCTGGACTGTCCTTGGGAAGAATTATGAGTGCTGATGGCTAATGACATTATGTTGTCTGGAGGGAACAGAAATATCAGAGACAGGACCCACTCAGAACCAAATAGATCACAGAAAGTGTCAGTGTCGAAGATTCCAGTACTGTTGATATAAATAGAGAGATGATTGGTGGAAAACTCAGCTCTGAAACCACTGGATCTGAGATTGGAGCCAGGGAAGGAGCAAAAGTAAGGGGAGTAGATTGGCCAATTTCATTATGAGGGTGGGAGAAACAAAATGTATATAAGTACCATAGCACTAGATCCTTTTTGTCCTTCTTCATGCATCTGAATTGTTTGGATATTTACCTTCAGGTGGTTATGAGACAGCAACATTTTTGGAACTTCTCCAGCATTCTTCTTCTCTGTTTCTAATAATACCCTACACTAAGAATACTCCCCAGATTGAGTTTGTCCCTATAACAGATGGGAAGACCCATGGAAGAAGGAAACCCAAAAGATAGTACAGCAGTAGAAAGGCTTCAGGCAACATTCATCATGATCCTCCAGGAAAAAAAACATAAGGAGGAGGGAGAGGGGATAGCTCTCATATCTATATAAGCCTCACAAAGGCTATCATAATTTTTCCCAATCTACGTCAAATAAACTCCAGGAAGAGCAAATGGACATAATGGATGCTGTAGATGGAGGCCTGGAGCTCATAAATTTGGAAATCTCATTTTCTGAAGACTGTGAGCTTGAAGAGGAAAGTCTTTTAGAGAAACAGTCTGAGATGATGTGGTCTTAGGACCACTGGATGGAACTGGAGGTTGGAGCTGATTTGGATCTGAAAAAAATCAGAGAAAAAATGGAGAAAGTCCAGCAGACTTAGCAATCTTAGCAGCTGGGGCAGATAAAGTTGGAGAGTCCACAGGTCTTTTCTCTTTTCTGTTTCCTTTTCTCTACTCTTATTTCTGCCATTATCTCCGTTTCTATCCTTTTTCATCTTTAAGATTATGTTTGCCCTTCTGTCTTTTTTTATTTTTTCTTTGGCTTTGAAACCTGTTTCTCTACTCACCTTTTGGTAGTTGAGTGATCAAAGTTGAAGTGGACAGAAATTCTGCAATACTTCCTGCTGAACCAGGGAGAAGGCCTCTTATAAGTAACATTCTCTTTCTTTCAAGAATGGCACACTGGCCAAAGCAAGAATAAATATCATGAGAGACATCCAAGTGTTCAGGACAAAGACAAACAACGCATGGAGAGTCAAGGTCCTGAGGAGGAATTTTTTGCTCATATATTCCACATTTCTTAAAACTTGAAGCTTTTATCACACTAATAATAATAGTAATAATAGGCAAAAATAACAGTGTCTGTGCAAAATGAGAAGACAAACTAGGGTAGGTCTCTATAGGGACAGAGATAGAATTTAAGAAAAAATTGTGGTAAAATTTGTAGAAAAAGTATAAAAAAATCCATAGAAAAGGGGAAGAGTACAATCTTAAAGAAGGAACAGGAATGTCCTATAACAAAAACTTCCACTTACCTAAAATGACTGCTCAAGTGGAATGCTGGAGAACTCACATCTGGCTACTTAAGAGTAGCAAATGAAGTAGCACATGAGATGTGAAGAGTATTCTTAGTGCCTAGCATTATGGGAGAAGGAGAGTTCAAGAGCTGGGGAAGCTCTGAAAATGTTGCAGGAACAGCTTTGCCTTGAGGCAGATACAACATAGTCACCTGGCCCCTCCACTAACAACTCCACAGGTATGCAATTTAACAATTGCAATCAAGC